>NW_024082007.1:76836-152352 GCF_003009895.1 Hyaena hyaena | reverse complement strand
TGGGTGTTATGTGGAGACTAATTTGACAATAAACTATTTGTAAAAAAAAAAAAGAAAAAAAATACAAAGATTAGAATGAAAGAAAAAAAAAGAATATAAGGCAACATGGGGCTAGATGTAAACCACTGGAGTTGCTTAAAAGAGAAGTAACATCAATTCAGAGAAGGAAAAAAAAATAGTTGATAATTGAATAGCTGATGTGGCTTCATAAAGAAGCCATGGAGACTATGAGGCTGAAGATGGAGCCTTCGGGAATCAACACACCTTGCCTGAGTGGCCAGAATAGGCAACAGGACATTTTCAATGGGAAACTTTAAGAAGTCATGGAGACAGGATTGATGGGTGGGGGGGGGGAGCAGTAGAAAGAGTCACCCTGATTAGAGAAGTGGCTGGGTATTGTACAGTAGAGAAGAATCAGTGTTGATAAACTAACTTTGGATGGTCTTGAAGATAGAAACCTGAAAGAGCACTGCATGTGGTGAAGCCACCAATGGGATGCCTGACTTGGATCTTTGTGGAGCCAGCAACAAAGGAAATGAATAATCAGAGTTCATTCAAACATTCTTTGAGATTTCTACTAAATGATGAAATGAGGGGGAAAAAACTTCATAAAGTACAAATTTAGCAAGGAAATAGGAAATTAAGAAAGAAAGAGAGAGACAGAGAGAGGGAGAGACAGAGAGAGGGAGAGAGGGAAGGAGGGCGGGACGAAGGAAGGAAGGAAGGAAGGAAGGAAGGAAGGAAGGAAGGAAGGAAAGCTCTGAACAAATCAACCAAAGCTCTTTCTTTTAAGAGTCATGTTCAGGGCGACAATGTGGCTCCATTGGTTAAGCATCCGAATTCAGGTCAGGTCATGATATCATGGTTCATGAGTTTGAGTCCCACCTTGGGCTCTGTGCTAATAGCTCAGAGCCTGAATCCTGCTTCAGATCTGTGTCTCCCCTTTTCTCTGCCCCTCCCCTGCTCACATTCTGTCTCTCTCTCAAAAATAAATAAACGTAAAATAAAAATCATGCTCAAATGACAAAATTGATCAGTTCACAAAGAGTCTTGTTCTGTGCAAGCAATAACTGAGGATAATCCCCTCATTACCTCCAATCTCAACAAAAATTAACTAATTCAAAGAATCAATATGTCATCAATGTGGTATATGACTATTTTTGTCTTTTGCCCATTCTTCCATTTTTCATATGGTTACAATGAGATGAGCCTAGGCAGTTGACTTTGCCTAATAGGACCACAGCTCCTGGCTAGAAAGTTCTTTCCCCAGGAGATACTTGGGGAAGACAGTCTGGTTGTTTTCTTACATGGGTATGAGAGACAAACCTGTGAAAAAGAATTGCCATATACCTATCTGTATCAAGAAGCATCAACTGAGGGCTGATGGGGGTGGGAGAGGAGGAGAAGCAGGGTGGGGAGCAT
The DNA here is from genome assembly GCF_003009895.1 of Hyaena hyaena. Taxonomy (NCBI): domain Eukaryota; kingdom Metazoa; phylum Chordata; class Mammalia; order Carnivora; family Hyaenidae; genus Hyaena; species Hyaena hyaena. The sequence goes on along the minus strand of NW_024082007.1, from coordinate 150,930 downwards.
GGAGGAGGGCACTTGTGGGGATGAGCACTGGGTGTTATATGGAAACCAACTTGACAATAAACTATTAAAAAAAAGAAGCATCAAAGACTAATCTGCAAAAATAGAGAATATGCTCGAGTTAATCAGCTGGATATAAGAAGATGATGTGAGATATGTAGTTAGAGCTGACCTGCCTCACCTGAGCAACACCTACATCACTGAATGTCACCTGACCCCCAAGACCATGTGTGAGCCCAGCTGAGAAGAGCAGAGTCACTCAGCCAAGCCCCGCCTTCAACAGCTGACCCTCAACCAACCCACAGCTCCACAAGAAATTAATATTTGTTTTCCTATGCTAGTGAGATATTATGGTTGCTGATTATATAGCATATTGTGGAATTAGCTAATTAAATTGAATGAATAACATCCCTGACCTAATTTGAGTTTCTCATGATCCTTATATTTCCTTTTTGCATAACTCAGTTCAAGCAAGCAAACAACATCTGACCGATACACTAAAACACATTAAAAGAAAATCACCACAACATATTAAGACCAACATTTTATTTAACTATAATGTGGGATTTCCCATGCAAAGCACAGATCGATATGATCTAAGCCATCAAGTCATCTAACTCCATTCAATCAGCCTAAATCTCTAACAGCTCTCTTCAGTTCTCCATCATTCCTCCACTCCCCTACCCCCATCATGCCCTCAGACAGCTTGGTGATCCTTTTTTAAGAAATAATTTTCTCTTTCAACCCATCTCAATCTTATCTATTCTATTCCTCACTCCTGGGACCATGCTGCCCATTAATGACCTCCACAGTAAATAGATTTGCTAAAAATGTTTGTAGCAGGATATGACTGATTAGGTCATACCATATCATCCTTTCTGCTTAGAATCACTGCTGTTTCATGGGGCCTCTTGAAGATGCGACATCTTAATCCAAAGGCACGATCTCTAATAGAGTTTCAAGCTTGCAATTAATGGGGAAGTTTTCTTCCTAAGCTCCTCAATTCAATAAGAAAATAGACTGGGCCCTACAGTGTCCAAAGATGTAAACCAATCGTACATTGAAAGGGTGATTTGTAACATTTCTTACAGAGCATGTTTGCTTTTGTTCCCTAGAAACACTTAGAAAAAACCAAAACTGGAGAAAGAGTAGAGAGTATGAGTATGCCTGCGTGTGTGCTTCTGGGTTGGGAGGTGAAAGGTGTGTATGAAAACCCTGGGAAAAACTCAAGACTCATAACTTTATAGCACTATTGCAGAGGCATCCCCAGATTTCTCACAGTGCTAAAACCTAGGTCAGTGTAAGAAGTGCAACGCAGGGAAGAAAACTTTTTTCCTTTTTCTTTCTGCTTTTCCCAAAGGCCTCCTGACACAGAGAGATGGATGGTGGCCAATGACAAGGATCAGGAAGTCCACCCCTTGCTGTGTAGGCTCCAGAAATCATATTTTTCATTCCTAGGGCTCCCCCCACCCCTCAGTGGGAAATACTTGTCATGGGGCCTGGCTTGAGTTCTCCAAGGACGAGGAGCCAGGGGATGGGAGGAGAGACATCATTCTTCATTGTTCAGGCAGGAAAGGGAATGTTAAGAAGAGGAGTGAAAAGGAGCCATCCATGACTGAGTCTTGATTAATTACCGGTCTTGACAGTGACAGGAATGTGAAAGACAAAGCATAAAGGTAAAAAAATATATATAAAGTTACTTTATAGCCTCCTACACAGAAAATAATTGTATCCTAAATTAGAAAGAATCAGCTAATCACATGATATGTCTTAAAGGCAGAATCTGAAAATTTGGAAATGTTAAATAAACAAACAGAGCTTAAGACTTGTATTTTCTGGAGGACTCAGCACATCTAGGAGAACTAAAGGTATAGGAGACAATCTCTGAAAACCAAAGCCAGGTTTCAGCGTCTATATTTCATTTGTATCTACTGTGTCTTGTTTCTGTAACTAATGACAAAAAGCAACCATAGTCAACACACAGAGACATGGAGGCCTGTGGTGGTCTTACTATCTATCCCCTCTTGGGAATGTAAGAAGTAAGGGAGATGATTCAATTTCAGAATACCAAATAAAAGCTGTGCAGTCTAGTTAACAATAGGTTTACAACCTATTAGAAATATGTATGAATCCTATCCCGCACCTTGGCCCCCAACAATGGACTCCCAAATCCTTAGACATCTCACTTCCTGGTTCTTCCCCTTTCTTTGGGTAGGCTTATTTTGTGGGCTTTGCAATGAGCATGTGCCAGAGAACTGATGTCTCTGTATTACTGCAAGGAATGTGCATTTGTTCCAATCAGATTATTTTCTGCCTTACATGGGCATAGACAATGTCCAGGTAATGTTGTAACCTCTGTACTACTCAGCCAATGCGGAATCAGAGGAGGGACTTGAATGCTAGGAGATAAACTGTCTGATGTAACTGCCCAAGTGTGCCTGTCCATCAGACACCTGCTCTTGCAAGAATGTTGATTAAAGCCTCACTTCACTGTGCTCCAAGTCTCTGCACCCCACCTTTGACTGAGTCTGTGGGCTTATTTCTCACAGGAATGAGATGCCATACTCCTGCTTTCTTATATAGGAGTCTTCTAAAGTATATCTTGTCTTTCCCTTCCTTTCTTCCACAGCATTGGCTGGCTTCCAAACTACCCAGACAAAAATGCCCTCCAGCTACCTTCTGGTGTGCTAGAAATTCCCAGAAGTAGCACTGTTTCTTTAGGTCAAAGAATCTCATTCCTGGGAGGCCTCAGTGAACCACTAAATATGTTCACTTGGAAGTTCCCAAAACAAACTGTCAGCTTCACAACTTAGCCCAAGGCTAGGAAGTTCCTAGTTCTCTCTGGGAACTGAGGGAAGATAAAGATGCTGGCACTGGTATGTCAAAGGAAGTAAATGTGTGCCATAAATTGCAATAATCTGAGCAATTGCTGGAAACAGCCCAAGGTATATGAGAGGAATTCTGGGAAAAAGAGGAGTTGCAGTCAAATGGAAATTAATAGTTATTAAAGGATCCTAGAAACCTCTCCTACAAAGTTCCTATTTATCCAATGGAAATACTGTTGATATAAACATACCCTCTTAAAATTGCACTAATCACCTTAAACTATAAATTTTATCACTGTTTAAGTGTTTGAAGAAATTTAAAACACTTCTAATTTAAAATGTGTAGGGACACTTGAATGGCTCAGTTCGTTGGGTGTTTGACTTCAGCTCATGTCTAGGTCTCGAGGTTCAGGAGTTCAAGCCCCACATAGGGCTCTGTGTTGACAGCTCACAGCTCAGAGCCTGGAGTTTGCTTCAGATTCTGTGTCTCCTTCTCTCTCTGCCCCTACCCCACTCATCTCTCTCTCTCTCTCTCTCTCTCTCTCTCTCTCAAAAATAAACATTAAAAATTAAAATAAATTTAAAAATAAAATTTGTAAATAGTTATTCCTGTTAATATATTAATGAGATTACTTTGTTTTGGATTGCATTCATCACATCTGGATTCTGAAAGATCCAGTCACAGAACTAATCCACATCCCCAGATAACAACTATTGAGGCATATAACTATGCTATGAGGCACTGCTACTCAGAGATAAACAACAGGTTGCATTTTTTGGTAGTAATTGTACTATATTCTCATCCAAGGAAAACACATTACTCATCCAGGACTCTCCTCCAATGATCCTCTCTATCTCCCTTATTTTTTTTTCTTTTATGTACTGATCTCCACAAGATGTTTCCACATAACTATGATTAAAATGAGTGTCTAAACAGATTTTTACCCCACGTACTAATTACCTTGGCCACTTGGAAGCTCAATTTCATTTGAGAAGGGTCTTTGCAATGGTTAAAAAAAAAAATGTTCAGAGCTTATAAAATGTTTTTAAAAAACATTGCTAAAAATTGGCAAAATTAAAAATAGACTGTAACATGTACTTAAAGTACTTGGAACTATGATTTATTCAAACATTAATGCAATAGCAATATAATCTAAATTTAAACAAATTAAATTCCAAGACACTCTCTTGCTTGTTCATATTTCTCTCCCTCTTTTCACCATATCCCTTGCTCTGTGATGCTGCTAATACACCAGTAAAGGTTGAAATAAATCTCTCTGACTAATCTCTTGCTTGTGCAATTTAAAACCAAAGCCAGATCCAGAGGGTGAAATCCATCTCTCTTTTCCCTTTAGTGCTTTCTTTAATTTATGTTTTTTAAAACAAACTATCCTTACTTAAAGGCTACAGCATATTTCTATTATCACCATTCTTCCCAGAAGTTCAACTCTTCAAATATCTTTTTATTCTCTTCAAAACCCTTCTATAACAAAGCCAAAAGATAGGATTATCATTTTGGCTAATTCTATGCCAAAATGATAGGTCTTTTTATATACTGCTTCTCTGAGTTTATCAACCTGTTCTTCCCAGTGGTAACCTCTGAGCAGAGTAGGTGCTTCACAGGTTAGCCACCAATCTCAGAGCTGGAAGGGACCTTTAAGAACATTTAAATAGTGGTTCTGAGAATGAAGAAGGCAAAGCCACTTGCTTATCTTTTAATGTGTTTTTCACTACCCTGGATTAGGTGTTGAATAACAATGGTTTGGTAAATATTGTATATGTATACTTGAAAAATTGCTTAAACTATCCCTGAATACTTCCTGCTGGATCCACATAAAATGTTCTGTTTCCGAGCTACATACGGCCAATACCTACTGCTTGATTCTTTGGTGAAGCAATAATGGTGAAAATGATTAAGAGCATACACTGAATGTTTGCCATGTATCAAGCACAGTGCCTTAATCTTGACAACTCTATCTAAAAGGGGTACCATTATTATCTCTGGATTATCACAGTTGATAGAATAAGAATCATATGCCAGAGAGGCTCAGTATTGTGGCCAAGTTGTACAGCTAGCAAACAGAATAAACAAGATCCCAATCCAGTTCTACCTGACTCCAGTGCCATGTTCCTACTCACTGCATCTATAAGGCAAAACGTGTTCAGGATCTAGTGAACACTGTTCTTTATGAGATCTCTTTTGTTTCTACAGATGCTTGAACACTTCTATTTGAGACTGTTCAGAGAGTTGACTTTTCTGTCAAGTATTAAGACAGGCTTACACACTGACAGTAGAATATTTATATGTAGCATTATATGTAACACAGTAGAAAGTTCAGAGACTTTAAATTGGGACAAAGTAGCACTCAAATCCATGTTCTTCCAGTTCCCTGCTGTGTGGTTTTACACAAACTTGACTTCTTTAAGTGTCAGTAGTTTTAGGAGTGAGTTGCTACAATGTTTCAAAATCTTATGTCAAGTGCACTGTAAATAGAACATTGTCAATAAATAGTGTCTATTATTATTGCTGCTAAATGAAAAGTTCTTGCCTATCTTTGCCATGAAGATGCTAATTTGGGACATTTTCTATTTTCGGTCCATCAAAGGAGAAATAGGTCAAGACTGCAGTGTAAGTGGATACATGGTGATTCTGGAAATCACAGGCATACTGGTTTGTGACTCCTTTAAAATGGGGCGGGAGCCCCCAGGACACCTTGGACCATTACCATCAAAAAATTGTGGTCGTTAGAGACCAAAATGGTTGGACCAGTTGTCTTTACCTGTCATGAATGTCTGATTTGCCCCTGATCAGGCTACTGGCTATGCCTTTGTATTTCAGCTTGCTCTCCCTACTTGCATAATTTATTTGATCTGGTGTCCGTCCTGTATTTTCATGTCAGTTTCTCTTCTGAAACAGTAGAGTGATGACTTCCCCATGGTTCATATGTCTTATGTGATAGACATAGCACTAACTTTAGACTACCATTCCAGCTGACACTGACATCTAAGCCCTCACTCAGCGCAGAGAATATTTTCTTCCGGGAAATCCTCTCCTGATCCCTTTTGGCTCCCCACCCCCCCATACCTAACACAAAAGTAACCCTGCCTCACTGGAGATGGGAAGATCTATGGGACATCATGAATGTTTAAGTTTGATCCATGTTGGCCTTTGCTGTTATCATGTTTTAGTTAGCTGCAAACTTTACAAGGGAAAACTCTGAAGATTTTGAAGACTCCTACCATAGCATAATTCCTTCATAATGCCTATGTGTAGTCATTCTCAGTAGTTCCTAAATGACTCAATAGAAGATTAAGATGAAAAGAAAGAGGTTTTAAATAAACCAGATCAAGTTTCTCTTTCTCTCTACATGTATCTCCACCAACATATTCAGAATTCCAGAGGACCTCTAGAAGAATTTGCTTTTTCAGGGATTCTCTGCATTAGAACTAGAATGGTTATGATCTGTTTGGATCTGTAACCTTGGACAATTAAGAGAAATGAAACATTCTTAGAGTTTATATATTCAGCTTCACAGCAAAACAAGGCCATGAAGATTTCCAAATGTCAAAAATGACTTTAATGAATCCTGTGTTCCAGAAAATAACAACTAAGTGCCCATTAAAGAATGACAGATTGTTAATCCTAAATTTTAAAAAGACTAAGGCCTTCAAAATAAAGAAAAAAAGGTTACTTTTTTTTTTACAAGTATGTATAAGTTAAACTTGACTTCAATTCACTTTTTCAATGAGTTATTGAATACTTACTATGCACCATGAGCACTGGGGAGATAATGGATATAGAAGGGAAAGACAGAAATAGGAGACGAATATGTCAGTTAAATGGGGAAAAGCTGATATTTTACAGACTGTCAAGAACAGTATGATGACAATAAAGAAAGTTTTTAATATGGATTATGGACCTTTTCAACTTAATCTGAAAATGTCTCCATGATAAGCATACTCCCCTTTCCCTTTTGATGCAGTGCTGATCTATACAGAGGGCCGGCAACAGCCATCACTGAAAATTATAAGGGAATCTGAGCAAATAAGGAGATGAAACATTATTTCCCTTTAGAGAATCTTTGAAAGAATACCCAATACAGCACAACTCCAAAATGTAATGTGCTTCCTAGTCAGGACATATATTCAAGTATAATGTAAATCCCTGCCCCTGCTATAAATATCATCTTCAGGGAAATCTTTCTCAAGGAAGAGAAAAATCACAGTATAATATATTTAGATAGACACAACAAACCTGTCTCCTTTGTGATGAATTGATAAATATGTTTTTATTATTACTATGAAATAGGTTATATATGTATATAGTTATCTCACTTTTTTTATGCATGACATAATGTGGGATTCCATTCACCATGGGATGACTTACAGTTTTCACTGTTCTGTGTCACTGAATAAAGTTATATTCATAGGCCTACATTGTATATATCTTGTTAGAAAGGAACTCCAGAGAAAAAAGGCTTTACTACAAAAGCAACAGCTATACTCCTCTCTAGATGACTTGAATTTTGCTTTGGAAAACCTCCATTCATTTTCACATTCTTGAAACTGCTAGTTAGTCCCTTCCTTTTATTTCTTCTTTTCTCCTTCTGCCCTCCCTCTTTTTACTATGCCACCCAAGAAAAATCACATGACCCCTCAATAAAGACCAATGGACAAGACCTAAATGTTTATTTACCTCAGCCAGTTTGGAACATAATGACCAACTGTAGCTATTCAAAAGTGTGGTAGATTTAAGGGTGGCTGGTGCTCTCTCTGGGAAGTCTGAAGTTATTTGATTCCATTGCCTGGATGGCTTTGTTTAGGAAAAGAAATTGTCTTTTAATGAAGACCCATTAACCCTATGTCCATGAATATGTCTATGAAGGCTATTCCCCAGAAAGATATCTACTACAAATTTCATCTTTGAGATATTCTTCAGATGAGGAAAAGAAACATGCTGTATAGGCTAAAGGTCTAGCAGCAACATAATTTTGCTTCAAAAAACCGTGTCTTCTTTCACATTATTTTGAGGTATCCAAAATAGGGGACTTGGAAAAATACCTTAATGTTTGGCCACAGCATTTGGAAACAGATTCACAACCACCACCTTTACCCCTAATTGTACAATAAAGATTCATCTTGAATTTGTTACCCAAAGTATTAGATTTAATAAATCCATGTTACTTTTTCACTTTATATAATGTCTTGTAATAGTGACTTAAAGTTTGTTATAGGTATTTCCTTCTCAATGTTGAATGAAGGAACCAGGAAAACATGTATAAGTTCCTCTGTGTACCATGGCAGAGATTCTAGCTGACTTCATAGTAAAAATCTTGCATCTGCCAAACGCAAACAAAAGCAATGTTTTACCAAGATAAAAACTGATGGATTACAAAATTTGGTATTTATTTATATGCTCAACAAATACTTCCTGGGTCTCTGCTTTTGCAAAGCACCATTCTAAGAGGTATGAGGAGTGGTACATACACAGGGCATGGACCCACACCCTCAAGCAGCAACCATTTCAACACCCTAGCTGAGATGATCTTCAATCCCATTAGTAAGGGTTCACTGTTAAAAATCTAAGAAGGATCTTGTTGTAACAATATTACCCATCAAAATCTATTGTGATCTGAAGAACAACACATGCTACTTTTCCCCATGCTTACATACCCTTTAGGATAAATAATTGTTGAAAACAGAATTATCAGTCAATAGGGTAAATCCTTATGGTGAGCACTGAATTATTCTAGGGGGCAATATAACATTTAGCCAGAACCCAAGGGAAAGGATCATTTAATCTGTTTTCATTCCAGATGCCTCTTCAATAAAATGAAGATACTAATTCTTTCTACTTCAGTGGTATACTGTGAAGATTAAATAGAATAATGAATTTGAACCACTGAGCCCAGTTCCTAAAAATAAAAGTTAGCCCTTAACAATAATAAAATAACAATATAGTATCCTGCCACCTATGAAAACTGCTAAATGGTTCTAGAAATTTACCTACCTGCTTTAAAGAGGCATTCCAATTCTGCTCATGGTACACTGGTTTGGAATTGTTCAAAAATAAATTATTTACATGCTTGAACACTACAAACACCACAGTGGTGCTGTGGCTGGCAGCCTCAATTTTAGAATGTTTCTAGATGAATGAAGCTCATGGCCTTAGTTTACTACCAGAGCAGAAAAAAATGGTGAGATGGAAACTCGACAGGAAGTAATCTGTCCAGATGTTTATTTCCCTTCATTTAGGTCTGTAAGACATATAGATCAAATGTTCAAAGCTATTAGGAGCAGAGGAAAATGCCAGAATCGATGTTGCAACACATTTTGTGCTCACCTTGAATTAATGCCTCTATACCAATGTTCTCGATCTAACTTCTTGTTAATGGTCTTAAACGTTTGATCTATATCTTTTTGCCAGCTCTAATACAGAAAAATCTACATCATGGATTCCCAATAGGGTCACGAAGAAAGGCATCTGCAATGCCAACAGAGACAGCTAGTAGCTGTGCTAGGTTTGAATGACCCTTCCCTTCTTGGGAGGTAACTGTTATAGAGAAATCTGATGCCCATACATCACAAAATACAGCTACCGTCAAAGTGGGAGCGTTCACTGCTCTGCAAAAACTGAAGTGGAGGTTATTTTTAAGGAATGGGAAGGTTTCAGAGACTGGATTCCCTTTCCTGTTATCTGTTTTAAGACAATTTCAATAAAATAACTGTGGGAAGCATGGAAAGATCTGCCAACAACTCTGACATCTTCAGAAATAGATCTTTTTATGACTGGACCATTGCTTTCCCAACTGGATTCACTGGAGAGATAATAAAACAATGTAGAGAAACATGTGATATTAGTTATAATGCATATACACAATGTTTATTTGTATATTGAAAGGTCAAAGTCCCAGTGGAACAGAATTTTAAGATTTGTATGCCAACATATATTTACCAAGTGTATTTAAGTAAGAAACACTTTTTTTCCCCTTTTCAGGTAACACCTTTGACATCTTGATAGAAGTGATCACTGGCAAGTCTATTGAGTTCATGTTAAACCACTGAAATGGAATAGGATAAAACAGAATAGCTAACATTTACTAAGTGCTTAATATATTCCAACCAAATATTATTCTAAGTACTTTGCATGTAGTAGCAAGCACATTTTATCCTCCCAGAAACTCTTGAAGTATGTCCTATTACTATCCCACTCTACAGAGGCACAAATGGGCTAAATACCTTCTCAAGATCAGAAGGACTCCAGGGTTTTCACCCACACAGTCTGGCTCCAGGATATCCCAAACCAGTACACAGGTAGAAAGCTGCTACTAGAGACCATTTTATAATATCTTGAGAAAAGAAAAAGTGTTTTGTTTTGTTTTTCCATCTAGAAAACAGAATCCTAACGGGGTGCCTGGATGGCTCAGTTGGTTAAGCATCCAACTCCTGATTTTGACTCAGGTCATGATTTCACAGTTCATGATATCAAGCCCAGCATCTGTCAGCACAGAGCCTGCTTGGGATTCTTGGTCTCCCTCTCTCTCTGCCTTCCTTCCACTTGCACCGTCTTCCCGCCTTGCGAAGGGAGGCTGGCAAAAGTGAGAAGGAAATCTGGCAAGGAAAGGGGGACCAGTCAGATGTCCAAGAGCAGATACTCCCCTTGCATGTTTTTGGCTTCTGTAATCTTGCTTGTCTCCTGCATCTGCCAACTGCTAGTGTAGCACTATTGATAAGTGCCCCCTCCCCTTTTTCTTTTTTCCTCTTGAGCCCCTACGATCCCAGCCAAAAAAGAAGGCCAATGCCAGGTTGGGGCTGAGCCTTTGTAACATTTCTGGTGCAGGGGCCAGGAAGCTGACAGTCAAGCTGGCCCCTTGAGCCACCGTCATCAGAGGCCAGTAGACAGTCATCTCCAGTCCCTGGGACAGAAAGAAAGGTGTGCTGCCACTGATTTCACTAGACCCCAACTCTTGCTGGGCCCGACAATAGCTGGACACCACTGGGCTTGGATAGACTTCAGGGGGAATCAGAAAATTCTGCCAGGACAGGACATCGGATCAGGTAAATTCCAGGGGACCCAGGACTGAATTCAGCCCTCTCCCCTGTCCTCCCCCACCCCGCACTCCTCCCCACTCAGAGAGGCAAAAGGGGAGCTTGATCACTTCCCTGGCGACAGTCACCACATAGGACAGGGAAGTCCTGGGTGGAAGTCTGGAATCCGTCTGAATGTGTGTGCGAGAGCCTGTGCTCCAAGGTTTTGACTACGGAGCCTGAGTGGGTCCTATCCTGCAATTCTGTGATAACCTCATATGGCTCAAGGCAGAATCAGGTCCACAGAGACCTGATGGAGTCAGGGGTTTATACTGACCTGTCAGTGCTAAGAGGCATCTAAATCTCCACGACAGGAGTGGCCAGGTGGACAAAACAACCTCTTCCCATATGTTTGTCCTGTGACATTGTACACTACGAGGGATGCATCTAGGTTGCCAGGATGGGGGGAATTCCTCAAAAACAACTGTTACAGCCAATGGCCTTGGTTAGTCTACCTCAGAACGGGGACTTTAAGAAATATTCCCAAGCAGCTGCCAAAACTCCCTTTGTTTTGGGGAAATTCCCTTTCGTCTCTGGACTGACATGGACTGCCTAATTCCACTAGTGGAAAACAAAACAAAAACCTGGAGTCTGCTCCTCTGTTTGAGCTGACTAGATTTAAAACCGGGAATTCTCTTTCTCTGATTTTGGCTAGCACCTCACCTGTTCTGCCATCCCTTCCTCTTCCTCCTGTTTATGTGGCCTGTATAACTGGCTCCTCAATGCCTCAGGCACCATTAGCTCTTCCCTCCAGCCTAGAGGTCTGGGAGCAAAGACTACCCACTTCAGATTTTCCCATCAATGTTCCAGGTAAAAATTATCCATGGGGATTAAATTGTCTTAAGTGGATCCAAGTAAAATGTATTCAATGTTTAAGCTAATTTAAGTTTGTTCATTTAAGTTAGACCTGTTTATCAATATAAAGTAAAAACAAAGCAAACAAAAACAAAAACAAACAAAAAGTCTTTTATTCTACCTAGATTTGCTAAAGGTCAAATAAGCTCGTTATCTCTGTTCCAATTTGTTAGCAAAAGATTGACTTAAATAATGGTTAACTTTGTCTCATAGTTTTCATGGGTAACTGTTAAGATAGCTTTCAAAATTGGGGTGCCTGGGTGGCTCAGTAGGTTAAGCATCTGACTTTGGCTCAAGTCATGATTCATGGTTCATAATTTCGAGCCCCACATTGAGCTCTGTGCTGACAGCTCAGGGCCTGGAGCCTGATTCGGATTTTGTGTCTCCCTCTCTCTCTGCCCTTCCCCTGCTCAGGCTCTGTCTCAAAAATAAAAATAAACATTTAAAAAATAAAAAAAGATACTTAAAAAAAAGATAGCTTTCAAAGTATTTGGTGACCTAAAACAAAGTTCTGCTTGCAGGATAAACTGGAATTGCATTCATTGGTTATCTAAAAAGATGAGAGACAAAAGCATTAATTAATTACTAGATGTAGGTCAGTGCTTTTAACTTGTTGCAGAGAAAATAAGGATATTTAGATCCTTAATTGATAAATATGCTTTGTGCTTAAGTGATTCATGTTTGCCATCTAAGGAATTCTGATGTAACATACAGTTCACAATTGGTTACTATTTAGTTTTCACTAGAGACCAAGGTTTCTATGAGTTAAAATTCTGCTAACTGTAGTTAAGACTGACAGAAATAAGGAAACCAACTCTAAATATAGAAAAGTAGATATGTAAAAAAGATATAAGGAATGGAAATACATTTTTGTTAAAAGTAAAAGAAAGTAATTTTGTCCTAAATGAGATGGGTTATTTGGAGACAAATGACTTGGGGCAAAATGTGAATGCAAAGGAAAGTTGTAGAAGGTTTGTGAAGGGAAATCCTTAAAAATAAATTTTGTATATAGTAAGAATGGACTAAGGTTAAAATAAATGGATTTTAAAAGTACAATGGTTTAAGATTTTTTAAAAAATCAACATATATGTAAGCAATGTAAGGTGGATCCTGATTTAATGGCAACCCTTTCTAAAGTCCAGCAATCAGGAAGGGAGATAATTAAGGGTCCCCCACCTGTATCTAAAGCAGACCTGGAGAAGGAGGAAGGGAATTCTTCCACCTCAACCTCCTCCTCCTCAGGTCCTCAATCTATATAAAAAGTACCCCTCCCCTGTTTCTTTTTTCCTCTCGAGCTCCTACAATCCCCGCCACAAAAGAAGGCCAACGCCAAGGTTTGGGGTTCAGCCTTTGGAGATGACTCCACTGGGCCGGCACAGGTACAGAATAAACAGGCTTTCCTGATTCCCCGAGTGCATGTCGCTTGTGCCTTCCTGGGTGCCAACTATTTGCTGTAACACTCTCTCAAAATAAATAAACTTAAAAAAAAATGAAACAAACCAGAATGCAAAAAGAAGGAAGGAATAATATCATCATCTACAGCATTCAAATAAAAAAGATAACTTAGCTACAGGAAAAATCCCCAAAAATAAAACTGCCGAAATAATAGAGAAAGTACAGGTTGCAAAAATGTTTCTCTGTGAATCTCTTAAAATAGGAATACTTGCCATGAACACCTCTTGGAACAGTCTTTATTAAAATGAAGTCAATTGATAATCCCTAAATTCTCATGAAACTGCAAATATCCAGAATTTCACATGAAGGCTTTGGTAGAAGATCCCTAGTGACTATGGGGTGACTTTCCTGGATGATAAGTGAGCCAGTCCACAGCAAATCTCCTGTGTGTTAATATTTCCACCTGAGAAATGAGCCTGTTAGAACCACGATAAAACCGACGCTTAAAAGGCACAAATAATAATTTAATCACATCTTAAGATGACAGCAACCTTTATAAACACAAGTTGACTGTGAGAGCTGAACCTCTGTAAAATATCCTGAAATGGCAAGATTTGTGACAAAAATACTGGACCATTAAATTGCCACCAATATGACAAAAACCTGACAGTATATAGAATTAGGCCAAAATATTTTTTCAGCATCCTTAACTATCCATATTATCTTTGCATACACAAATATTACAAATAAAAGGCTAGAGAAACTGGGGAGTAATATCCGTTAAGGATGGTCAATGAAGGGCTGTCTCTGATAGAAAAACAAAACAGACAAATAACACCATGTTACAGCATCAACAGTCAAGTACATTTTCCTTTCATAGTTACCTTCAGTCGCTCATTCTTGTGTCCTTTGCTCCTGGATCTGGCCATTAGTGAGACTTAGGTCTTGTATTATTCAGATCTTCTCTTATATCGTCCTCTAGAGAACTGAGGCTGGAATGTGTGGGGGAATGTTCCTTAAGTGAATATCCACGATGAGACGGGACTTTGTATATACACTGGTTTAAGGAATACTTATATTGGTAAATACTGTATGGGTATAGTGCCAAATTTTATAAAGGTAGAAATGACATAGATTTCCTGAACAGTATTTCTTGAAAAGGATAATGGACACTGAAAACTACTATCTATATCTGGCAGATGTTATCATGGAATCCTTTTCTCTCCTATATTTCTTAAATAGATAAGCTTAAATCATCGTCTCGTAGTGTTTCCTTTCCTTGTCTCTTTTTTATTACATAATTAAAAAGTATTGGACAGTATCCCAAAACACTACAGATTTCATATCTTGTTTGGGCTAATTATATCATCGAGCCTGCCAAAATGGTTTCATCAATGAGCTTGCATTGCAGGGGCTCTCCTAATCAATTCTTCGACACTTAATTAAGGACTCTGTCAGTTTTTGAGGAATCAAAAAACAGCCAGAAACAAGGAGGGGCTTCTGTGTGGGGAAGATAGGTTTTTAGAGCTCCTGGCAAACTGAAACCTGCATCTCTTACCATCTCTGGTATTCCAGCTGCTTTGATATTACTTTGAAGTTATGGAGACACCCTCTTTAATCCTCAAGCCTCAATTTTCTTCTGGGTTACTATCATCTAAGACCTACTGCTGGTGATGGTTTCAAAACCATTGGAAGGTTCCCAATTGTTTTACAGACAAATGTGCTACATTAGGGAAAATCAACTTTGAGGCTTAGAAACTAAGTTGGAATTCCTGAATGAGGTTGAATGGAGAGGGTCTGTGAGACAGGAAAAGAAAAACAGGTTAAGAAACAGGGTGACGTTGCAGGCAGTAGTTTGAACTTCAGTTATGAAAGGGACAATCGTTATGTGAGATTAGTGCAAGAAGAAAAACATGATGATTCTAGACTAGAATTGGTCTGAGAACTCTGAGGGAATTTTGAAAAGTTTCACCTTTCCGGATGTCAGGTTTACTAATTTAAATAAGTAGATATTGTTTAAAGGGATATAATTAGATTCCCCACTGCAAATGCTTATTGAGCATCTATGGGATATGAGGCATTTGACTTGTTGCTATGGGGTTCAGAGAGGATTTGGACCTTCTTTTCAACTATCTTGCAACTGTATCCTGTATTTCCACACATATGGAAAGTAAGTCCATATATAATATAGAGAACCACTGAAGTATGTAAGGATCAAGGCAAGAATGGAACAGAGAAGATATGGTTGGGCTGACCTGGAAAATTCTACTGTAAATCTTGCTATAACACAGGGGCAAAACCAAGTATAGGGGAGCTGCTCTTTTATATTTACTAATAAGTTTTTGATAACAATTTCAAGGATTAAAGCCCAAATGAATCAAATATACGGATTTAAAGTATAATAAAAATCCAAAAGGATTAGAATTAAGAACATAAAAAAGAAAAGTGTGTGTAAAGCAAACAATAATCAGATCTTAGAACTATATATAACTTAACAAGCCTAATCCAGTAAACTGTTTAATAACACTAAATAATTTTGCAATAAATTCTAGGGGGTCCTCTTGTAGAATCTATTATTTTTCCTCATCATAATTGAACTTAAATAATTTGTTATATGATTACTTGCCTAATATGCCTCAAGCCTACTGGACTATAAGTTCTGCAGTGATAGGGATGGTGTCCATCACCTTTAAGCTTTGTCTTAACACTTGGCCATTTACAAATGTCTTAACATTTGTGCCTTTACATATTATAGGTACTCAATAGTTATTAATAAATGGATAATAACATTGCATCAATCATTTTATCAATATCATACTTATATGGAAAACCATGTTTATGAGTAGGGGTAAACAGTAAAGATTGAAAATACCAGTAAATGGATCTTTTCTTTTATATCATGGCCAAACCAACCAAGAAATGTCTCTATATTCTTTGCAAAAGAGTATTCAAATTTCCATTTGATGGAAAATTACCCTTACTAAAATCTGAACTTAGGAATCCATGATTGAGATGCTTTTCAGAGAAGACACCCCAGCACTGTGTATACCACCAATGACGTAAATGCATATTCTCTGGGGGCATTTCTTTAAAAACTGAGTCTTCATTTCATACTATACCCTTTGAGAGCCTGTATTTCTTAGTCTCTTGGTTAAATCTCAGCCCACCACTATACATTCCTCTTTTGCCAAATTATCTATTCTATCTTCCACATGATCTAGAAAAACAAAACTTTGTACTGAAAAAGGGAAATCATCTGACTTCATTCAGAAAATCATTGACAGTAAGGAAAAAGGAGGTTGGAGTCATCTAGCTATGATTTTAAGTTTTCAAGAAGAAACCAGGGGAAAATAAAATAAGAAGAGGATCACTTTTTTAAAAAGATATTGGGGGTAGCTGGGTGGCTCAGCTGGTTAAGTGTCTGACTTCAGCTTAGGTCATGATCTCATGGCTTGTGGGCTGGAGCCCCACCTCAGATCCCCTGTTTCCCCTGTCCTCCTTCCCATCCCCCTTTTCTCAAATAAATAAACATTTTTAAAAATCTTTAAAAAAATAAATAAAAAGATATCAGATTAGGAAAATGAAGTGGTAGATAAAGGTCAAAAGATCAAAGTTGAATCTAGAATTGACCCATTTTTCTATGGACATGGTTAATAGTTTGAGAGACCAAATTTATATATGAATGTATGTACATACATATGTATGTACTATATATGTGTGTGTGTGTGTATAAAACTCTCTCTCTCTCTCTCTATATATATATATACACACACACATATATATAGCTATATATATATAAAACTATATATATAAAACTATATAAAATTATTATTTTTATAATATATTATATATATTATACATATATAAAGTTTAAAACTAATATAGTTTTATATTATATATATATATATATATAGTTTGGGACTTCATGACTGTAACTATTTTTTTTTTAAATTACTGTCTTGTTCTTCACCTGGATAGAAGGTGTTTGCTTTGTTTTCCATTTTAGATGTCTATCCAATTTTGGAATGCCTGCTGACATTAGAAGCCATTCATTCCTGACTACACTTCTCCATGTCCCCCTCTCTCTACTAAATGGAGCATTATGGACTATGCATGAGTGTAGTATGTAATTGTACTACCACATAAGTATTATTATATCTAAGGCACAGCAGAAGAAGTACTGGCATAGAATTGGGGCTCTATGTGGCTAAATATTAACTACTGTCAATTTTTTCAATTATGTAAAAGTTTCCATAGTGCTCTATGATGTTAATTTTAAAAATAGGACATTTGCTGTGAGTTTTTAGAGATAAACTAAACTCAACAAGTAAATCCATTAGAGATTGCTAAGTAAGATATACCATGAGGGATAGTCTGTTAAGATGAGGAACTTGAAAAAAAAAAGTAGAAGTTAATTAAGAATGGAAAGACATAAGAGCTAATTTAATTTTTATTCAACATTATGTCACTCTTCAACTGTGTCTGGTACTCATAAAATGCTAGAAAACATATTCTCATAAACCTTGATATTTACTTTTAAGAGAATACTCAAACATTTCCCATTTGTACTTATATTTTGTGTGGTTGGGAGCAGGGGAGATGGGGAGAGAGTGCATTTATTTCTTCCTAGAGACTATGATTTCAAATTTCAATTAAAATGGAATGAGCAGCACTATTATCGCTATAGAGCAGGCTGTGGGTCGCAGCAATAGGCCTCCTTTCATTGCTATGGCAACTGGACTGCATTGTCACGGCTACCTTGGCGCTACATGTAATTGTCAGTGTGTGAGCTAAACTGATAATGTGCAATCAATACCCCATAAGCTGCAAACCACATTTTGTGCCTGAAAGAACATCTAGAGAAAGAGAGGTAATTTATTATTATTTTTATAATTGTGGTCTGAGACAGGCACAGACTATTGTCGCAATCTATACGTTTTGCTAGGATGGAAGGGAAACAAACTTGTATTGCACTATCTGGATGAAATATTTTATACTATTAGGGAGGAAAAGCCTTAAATGGTCAGGGGCACTGATTGAACATGAAGCAAAACAGAATGTAGTGGCAGTTCTGGCTGGGGACTTGGGAGAAACACTGGCTCTCTTCCTGAGGGGAAGTGCCCCTACAGGAGTATAGAATAGTCTCCTGAACCATGGGGCTTCAGCACATAGAGCATGTGTGCACAATGCTCTCTGGGTGTCCTCCTCACCACTGCCGACCTGCTAGGTATTTGCAGCCACCAAATAAAAGAATCCCATGCAGACATCAATTTCAGTCGGGCATACATGAATAGTGAACATAAAGAGGACTAGACTTTCATGTTTTCTACCCAGTCCTGTCCTTCTTTCCAAATCCTTAAACCGATGGTTCTGAAACAAGCTGTACATGAAACTACCTTGGGGACTTGTTAAAATGCAAACTGCTAGGCCCCTTCCTCAGAGGCACTGACTCAGTAGGCCTGAGAGGGGGCCTGAGAATTTGCTAATGCTTTTGGTTCTGGGACCATACTTTCAGAACCATGGCCTACCACTGATCTCAGCAGATATTTCTTTCTTTTTCTAAACAAAACAACAACAAAAAAGTTTAAATATTTATTTTTAGGGGGAGGAGAAAAAGAGAGAGAGAAGGAAAGACAGCGTGTACATGCACATGTTTGCACAAGTTGGGGGGGCGGGGGAGAGAATCCCAAGCAGTGGATTGCTGTGCTCTGACAGCACAGAGCACTATGCAGAGCTTGATCTCACAGACAGTGAGATCATGATCTGAGCCAAAATCGAGTTGAATGCTTAACCAACTGAGCCACCCTGACATCCTTCAGAAGATATTTCCTATAATAACATAATGGTAATCTCTCTCTCCAAATAAGGTAATAATATAACTCAAATCTATATATTTTGGAAGTGAATAAGAAAGGCAGTGAAATAGTTGCATTAACATTATCTTGGTCAAGTATTATATCCTTACCCCCAAGGAAGACCACAGAGGATATTTCCCATCTTGCCTTTTGTATGTCTCATCTAGAAGCTTGAAATATAATGAACATCTTTCAAGGTAAGGAAAGGATGAACAGCATCAGAAACACCAGAATAAAACTTATAAACATGGATAAATATGCCCTATAGGTATGAAGACAGGCATGAGAAGCAAGAAGCAGAATCAGCAGGTGAACAAAGGAAAGAAACCCCACAGGTAGGGCTCTTCACCTGGTGACTCTCACCACCATCCTCATGTTGAAAGTTGCTGCTAAGAGAAAGCCTTCCTTTCTGGAGAGAGTAAGCAGAAGAAGCCAGAAGACTATGTTGGAAGGCTCCTTCACTGAGGAAAAATGCTGAGCAGTAAGAAATCTCTGAAGTAGTTTGGGCCTGAGCAGTGATTAATGATTTGGCAGAAAGCTGCTGACTTATGACATTCACAGCACAGAATGAAGTCATTTTATCTCTTGGTATCCAATGTGTGGTATGGTCAAAACATGTATTTCTTTTTAAGATTCTATTTTTAAGTAATCTCTACATCCAAAGTGAGGCTTGAACTTACAACCCGGAGACCAAGAGTCACACACTCTACTGACTGAGCCAGCTGGGCAGCCCAAAGCATGTATTTTGGAGAGATATTGATAAAAGACAGGAACCTGAATGTGTGCATACCCATAAGAGATTGTGCTGTTTTATGGCTTTACTGATATCTTTATTGAATCCCAAAGGACAGAATATGACAGCATCTATTTAAATCAGGTTTCATCTCTTCAGATTTACTGCCAATCTGATACATGGAGAAAAATCACCAGAGTGTGTTTCAAATAACAGTGATAAATTTGTTACAAAAACTATAACTCAGTCAAGGTGCTAGACAACAATTTTATGAAAACCAATGCTGTTTTTCCATTCCTTTGAAATGTCTGTCCCAAGGTTCCTGAGTAGCTCAGTCAGTTAAGTGTCCAATTCTTGATTTTGGCTCAGGTCATCATTTCTTCCACATGCTGGGCATGGAGCCTAGTTAAGATTCTCTCTCTTTTTCTCCCTCTGTCTCTTTCTCTTTCTACCTCAAAAGACAATACAAAACAAAAAAATAAAATGTCTATCCCATGGTGACTTAGAAAATATACAGCAGTTAATGGTAACAGTGAATATAGTAGAATCTCAACCTTCATAATAGTAAGTTAATAAAATAGTATTTAAAAATGTTAATTAAAAAAAAGAAAAGAAAGAACAACTCACTAAAGACTCTTAAGGTTTCTGAAATGAGCCCAGCATTTCACCACAGCTGGCCATTACAGCATTTTTTATTCTTTAATTGTATCTAAGTATTGTAATAGCAAAGTGGTTCCCAAAATGTGGTACTGGGCCAGCAGCATCCATTTCACCTGGGAACTTGCTGGAAATGCAAACTATCCTGCCCTGCTGACATTTACCCCATAGGGAACTCTGAGAGTGGGGCCCAGCAATGTGTACCAAGCTGTACCAAGCCCACAATGTGATGCCAGTATACCGATATGCCAAGAGAGCTCAGAACCAATTTTAGAGTGCCCTCTCTCTTTGTCTCAATTCTCAATTACTGGCTTTGTATGACACATTCTGTCCTGCACAATCAAACAACCATTGTTTGTTTGTCTGTTTGTGTGTTTACACAGTTTCTGGAAACAATGGGTATTCTTTGAACTTGTTAGTGATACACAATAAAGAAGCCCCCTGTCATCCTTTATCTTATCTTTTATTATGATCTTTCTCTCTGATCAATCTTGATATGCTTAAAGAATCCAGAATAACAATGATAAAAAGCCCATTTACCAGGAACTTGAAAGCAAACAGCTAACTATGCTATTTTCCTCTCATTTTTGTTGTTAAAATTTAGCAATTTAAGATTCAAGTATCTTTTCCCAGAATTCTCCCACTCTTCAAGTGCTACAAGATCACTTTTCAAATGTAAATGTAACAGAAGGAAAAAACACCTGTGAGAGCTTCTTTTCCCCAGTGAAACAATTTGCTCATCGATTAGTTTTAAATAATCCCTCAGAAACCTTAGATTGTGGCATTGGGTACTTAGGCTCTTTTTGAAGATCCCCCCTCCCACTTCATTAAAAATAATTTGTGCATTTTATGGCACAAAAACTTATCAAAGCATCTTAACTGTGAAACTAACTAAATAAATATCCCAGCATTCCCCACATTTAAAGAGATTATTTATTTTCTCTGAGGGTTGATAAAAGTTCTGATGGCACATTTTCTAATTTTAAAACCATTTTCATTTCGCACTTCTGAAAAACTTGAAGTCAGGAGTGAGCTGGTGGGTCTGTTTGAAGTGTGATTCACACTTTATGCTCTCTTCCCCAACAGCTCATGAATATTTATAATGCCAACCAGACTTCAGGTTTTAAACATGCCAAAGAAAGGGACTATTTTAGAGGATAATAAATAAATGCATGGTAGTTATGTAGCACTTTCCGTCCAAAATATCCACCCTGTTTACAAATTTTAACTCACAATTTCCAAAGATAAAATAATAGAGAAATCGTCCTTATCTTCATCTTATCTTACAAAAGTCTTAACAAAAAATGTTTTTCGCTGGAGCTATATCAACAGTAACCTTTCTTTTGTCAGGTCTCTAATATTCTCAACTTCACTTAGTGTCTCATTCATTCATTCATCAGCCAGACCATCTATCCATCTACCCATCTAATAATGCATCCATCAGTCAGTCAACAAACAACATTACAGTGATCCTCTGAGAAAGCCAATAATGGGCCAACGGGATACAAAGAGAGTACCCCATCTTTCTCAATCGAGAGTCACATATGTGAACAAGTTATGATATCCATATGAAAAGTGCCACAACTGATAAATAGATGAAATGATAAAGAAGCAAATACTTAACTTTTTCTAGACTTGTATAAAAAAAGGCATCAAAAAGGCAATGGTGTCTAATGGAATGTGATAGGCTAGGATGGAGTTCACTAGGATCATGAGGCAGAGTAAGCAATTCAGTACAAAGAGGCAGCATGAGCAAAGTTTCGGAAGACTGGAGGAGCACAGCCTATTCAGGAAAACAAATAACCCAGTATGACTAGAGTGCTGGTTGCACATGGCAAAATGGTGGTACTCAAGACTGAAATAACAAGCAAGGGGCAGCGTAGAAAGGCTCTGCTATCACCATGCATGCTAAGGAGTTTGAATTAAGGTACAGTTAAGGGACTGCCAACTCAACTCCATGGGCGAGGGGACTCCTGGGGGAAAACTAGAGAGTATGTCTCACGAAAAAGCATTCTAATTCACAGTATAGAGTATCACACAGGCTCAGGAAAGCACACTTCCAGGTTCAGAATCAGTGCCTCTTTCTGAATCCTAAAGCTATTTGGAAACCAGGGGGAAAAATTAAGGGAGTCATATTATCACATTTGTATTTGGCTGGATGGAAGACAAATTCTAGCGAAGTGAGGCAGAAGGCAGAAGTATCAATTAAGAACTGCTCTACCAGTGCAGTTTCTGTTAATATGTTGATTCATTCTTTCAGATGATATCACTGAGTACTTAAAATGTGCAAGCTCAGACTCAAGTCATGTAATTGTCTTAATGGAAAGTCCACTGGGTTACTTTCTACTTGGTTGTTTTTGTCTTTCTCTAGTTAGTAAACTCCTTAAAGGCAGCAACAACACCTCTTTTAAATGTAATCATATGCTTGCCTAGAGTGCTACTACAGTGTTGTGCATGCTCTGTGCATGCCACAAATGTGTGCTGATGACATTCAGTTTCACGACTACAACATTGTTTTGTAACTTAGCCAGGAAACAGAGAAGTGCTGTGATTTAAACACGCCATCCCACTTCCTCACTGCCAACAACACAGCCCAGAAGCCAAAACTCTGGGTTTGGGAATCAGATGGCTGGGAAAACTCTGGGACTCAATTATAAGCAGAGCTGACTCCTACTCTGAAGTAGGCTACACTTGTCAAGTATGCAAGTCATGCATCGGAGTGATGCAATATCACACAGTCCTCTTGTATCCCTCTGTTGGAGATAGGATTTATTTTAAGTGAGAAAATACACAAAATTACCACTTCTTAAAGGAAAAGTCTATAGAGTTTACTATTCAGATTTATATTCAACAGAACATAAAAGACATACACTGGATTCTTCACTAGTTTATAAATTATCCTCTTAATTTTTTTATTTTTAAATTTTTTTTTAAATATTTTTTATTTATTTCTAGGAGAGAGAGAGAGAGAGACAGCGTGAGCAGGGGAGGGTCAGAGAGAGACGGAGATACAGACTCTGAAATTGGCTCCAGGCTCTGAGCTGGCAGTCAGCACAGAGCCCGATGCGGGGCTCGAACCCACAAACCGCGAGATCATGACCTAAGCGAAAGTCGACGCTTAACCGACTATGCCACCCAGGCGCCCTCCTCTTAATTTTTTTTAAATGTTTATTTGGGGGGGAAGGGGCAGAGAGAGATGGAGATACAGAATTCAAAGAAGGCTCATGGCTCTCAGCTGTCCCTCTAAAGCCTCACATGGGCTTGAATTCAGGAACCATGCGATCATGACTTGATCTGAAGTCAGATACTTAACCAACTGAGCCACCCAGGTACCCCTGTAACTTATCCTCTTAAAGGAAATAGCTCCAAGTGAATTCTTGATCTTCTGTTTTTTTATCCCATGCTGGCCTTGTTGTGCCCAGTTTGTGTGGTGTGATTTCTCTTCTTTAGTCTGGTTGTTTTTTAAAAAGTTGAATTCGAAGTTATTTTAGTTATGCACACATCTGAAACACTGTTTCTTCTCCCCTTCTCCAGCACAGAATGCCATGCCTTAACTGCTTCCTCTCCGCCCTCCAAATCTTGTCAACCCAGATTAACAACGTGTATCATTCTTATCTTTCTCTATTATTATCTTGTTTCCTCACTTAAAATGCATTGTGGAAATTCCTCTAAATCATATGGTTTAGATCAAGACAGATTAAGTTCATCCTCCTAAATGACTGCTTAACAGTCCCTGGTAGGGATTTATTATAATTTACTCAACAGTTCCATTTCCCTATTTGTGAACATTTACTTAGCATTTCCTTTTTTAACTATTATTAAAAAAACAAAACATTGCAATGATATCCTTAAGTGTATATACTTTGATACTGGGATTTTTATTTCTATGAACTAGGTTCTCATAACTGGGGTTTCTGCATCAAAAAGTAGATATATTTTCATTTCAACAGACATTGCCATGCAAAAGTTGATCTTTAGTTTTAAAAAATCTTTAACAAGTTGGGGCACCTGGGTGGCTCAAGCGGTTGAGCGTCAGATTCTTGGTTTGGGCTCAGGGTCAGTCCATAAATTTATGGTTTCTGAGTTTCAGTGTTGAACTCTCAACTGATAGCCAGAGGCTGCTTGGGATTCTGTCTCCCTCTTTCTCTGCCTTCCCCTGCTCACTCTCTATCTCTTTCTCTCAAAAACAAATAAGCTCAAAAACCTTAAAAGACATAAAAAAAATTTACTGTGTCTTAAACAGCAGTAGGAGTCACCACACTTTTAAATTTGTGTCCATTGGTGGAATATGAAGTGATACTTCTTTCACTTGTACTTGAATCTGCAATTATCCGATCACTAAGAAGATTAGACATATTTTCGTAGGTTTAAAAACTATCAGAATGTCTTCTATGAATTGTTTATTCATATCAAATACCCATTCTTCTATTGGGCTGTTTTCTTTAGTTAATCAATTTGCAAAAATTCTATGTATAGTCCATCTTCATTTGTTTGTGGGAGGCATCGAGTCACCTATCCAGAATTAATATCATCCTTCTCCTCATAAAAGAATTCTATTGCTAAGGTTAAAATATGCCCAGATTAAAGACACAAAAGCATTGAAACAAACTGCATTAACCATCCTTCTTTTCAGCTGGGATAGACACGGTCATGGCAAAGGAAAAACGAACATCACCGATGAGACTTTCAGGTAATTTCTTTTAAAAGATACAAATGTAGCTGCTGAGTACTTCTGGCTTTTACTCTTCCTACTGTTCTTTCCCAGTAATTTGGATCTAATACTGAAGATGGAAAAGCCTTTTAGTGAACATGAAGTGAAAAACATGTGAATGCTAGACCCTAGTCAGAAAGCATAGTGGGGATTACTGAATGGGGTTGTTGTATGAGCTCTGGCTTGCTTACCTTCTGATTTCTTGTTACATGATGAAAATCAACACCTCTAACTTATTCAAGGCACAGTTAGTTGGGTTCTCAATTACAACTGCTTGCAATCGTGATGAATATATTTAACGATAATATCTCCAAATATATCATTTACATATTGAAAATGCTAACGGTATCCTTTACTATATTTATTTTTCTTAAAAAGTTTCTATGTTGACTATTTTCTTTTTATATTATAGCATCTGGGATTCCTGTTTTGGCTAGAAATGTTTTAACCAATTACTAGGTTATACATAGAGTCCAATTTTTCTTCCAATATTCTGGTACTCCTTTTTTAAATCTTTATATCTTTAAATCATTTGAAGATTTGCTTATAAAGTTGTTTTGCTTATAAAGTTAGATAAATACCCAACATTATCTTCTTCCATATGGATGGTAGGTTGCCCTATCATTTGTCAAATAAACACTTTCCCTCTCTCTACTAAATTGTGAAAACAGTATTGTAAAAAAATTCCCATTTCTGCTGGGGACTGTTTCTTCTCTTCCTTTAATCTGTTTTTCCATTTCTATGCCAGGACATACATTATTTATTATTATTATTATGGTTTTATATTAGAATTATCAAGTAGAGTCCTTCTTCAATATCTCCTTATATTTCTTGTGGCTAGTCTCAGACATTAATTCTTTCATATAAACTTTAAAATTACTCTGGGCCATGGAAAAAAAGTTAAGAGATTTTACTTAGAATTACAATGGGGAATAACTGTATAAGAAATCATTCCATCCAATGTTTTAGTCCCTCTGTCATTTGGCCAGATATTGTTTATTTTTAGGATTTAAAAAACATATATGGGTTCTTATATCTTGGTAAATAGCCCTAGGTATTTAAGACACTTGTTTTTCTGTTGTAAATTGTCTATAGTTAGTGTCCCAAATAAGAATAACAAATACCTTTCTTTTCTTTTTTTCTCCAAGTCTCCCTTTTCTCTTTCCTTTTTTCCTTCCTTCTGTCTCTTCTCTTCTCTTGTAGAGATATTTGACATTGTTAAAAGTAAATGCAATGCAATAAAGAAAAGATACACAGATCAGAATAAATATGAGGGGGAGGGAAAAAGATAAATTTATCTCTCTTTATGGGCACCTTGAAGGCTTTCATTTTTCTCTTTGTTCCACAGATAAAGGCAACTGAAGCTCAAAGTCAGAGGTCTGGTCAGTATCACCGCCAGGATTCAAACATGGGGCTGCATGCCTCTAGAGCTTTTGCCTTTTTCCTAGCATATATTGCTTCTCTATGGCGGTTGCCCCCAAATATTTCTTCACTTAATACCTTCTTTCTACTAAGGGGAATTAAGAATAATTAATTCAGGGGCTCCTGGGTGGCTCAGTCAGTTAAGCATCTAACTTCAACTCAGGTCATGATCACATGGCTTATGAATTTGAGTCCCTTATTGGGCTGTGTGCTGACCGCTTGGAGCCTGAAGCCTGCTTCAGATTCTGAGTCTCCCTTTCTTTCTGACCCAGGCCCTCTCAAAAATAAAAAAAAACACCAAAAATTTTAAAAAGAATAATTAACTCAAATATTAAAGGTATAAAGATATTTTTAAATATGTTCCTATCAATAAGAGAGTCTTTCCTATGTTCACTATGTCATATTTAGAATGTGTACTCTCATTTTTAGGATTGTTGCAACATTAATTTAAACATTTCTTCATAGTTTTAGATATATTGAGATATGATGTTTACCGTTGTTTTATTCTTAAAAGTTAGAATTGCCCACAGCAGAACCTGCTGAATTTTACCCCAACTGGGAATTATTTTCTCAAGGAATAAATGCAAATAAATAAGACAAAGACACAAAGAACTTCCTCTGAAGAACAGAAACTCAAAATTCAGATGCAAGGCTAGCTCTCCTTGCTGTCATTATTTCTATACATTTCAACAACTGCCAAAGGAAGGGAGGTAGAAGAGCGCAAAAGTCTGACACATCTGCACAAGTATGTATTTAAAAACTTAATCTACCTTTAAATGTAAGATTAGTTATCATTTGGTGCCGCCCCCCCCCCCCACACACACACCATATTCTACAGTGGGGATGGTGTCCACATGACATCACTACCCACAACGTTCAAATAGTTACAGAGGTAATTGTTGCCCATGTTTGGACATGGAACTTTCAAGGACTTTGTGTTAAGTGCAAGAAAATGGAACGAGACTCTGGTGAGAGGCAGAAAAGAAACTAAAATGATTTCTCATTCAAACTACTTTACACAACTATTGCTCTAATAACTCCCTCTGACTTTGCTCCAATTCCCCCCTGTTACAAAAAGGAAGGGAGAAAATGTGGGGTATACTACTGTTAAGGAAGTAAGAAGAGTAAATGTACATCATGTCCTTCCCTCTACCCACCCTGTCTTCAATAGAAAGCAAAGAGCTTGCGTAAAGGTTTAATTAAGGTCAGAATTAAAACACGGATCCTGCTTCTGTGCCTGGGGGAAGTCAGTGGCTGTTTTTTGAAGTCTAATTTCAAGGGCAGAGTAGAACCTTGTAGACTGGGTTTTTCCTACTAATTGGGCCCTAAGTGAGGAGCCTATGTGTTTAAACTTCTCCTGAAAAGGTTATTTGCATTCCCCTCCTCCAAAGAAACATACTTTAAAGAAGTAATCCTCCTCTTGAAAAAGTATTATTTTGAGATTTGGCAGTCCTTGATTTGTGACAGGGCCAGACTAGTGATCCAGGGAGCCACTGATTAATGTCCCAAACTCAAGATCTTGTGTCCACTGAGGCATCAAGAAAGCAAAATCATCTCTTGAAATTGTGACTACTTCAAATTCCTGTAGGGATTGAATCACACAGAACATAAATTCTTTTAACATACCTGGAATGACTAAATCAGCTAGATTCTGAAAATGGAGAAACAAGTGTACAGAGATAGGGAAAATCTGGAGTAGGGAAAAAGGCAAGGCTTCTTGGTGAAACTTTCCCCAGAAAAACAAACAAAAAGAAACAAGAAAACACCTAGATGATGCAGTCTCTTTGTACCTTTGCCCACGCTTTCAGTGACAGAGAATGATTTTTCTACGCCTTTAAGGCTCAGCTCAAATTTCAACACCTCCATGAATACGTATCTACCCTAGTTTCCAGATATCTTTCTCTTTTCTGCATACATGCATGATATATTATGGATAGCACCCATGTGACATAAATATGCCAACATGAATGGTCACTTTACTTGAAGTCCTGGAATTACAAGGAAACTACAGGACCAATTTTAATCCCACATTTTGCATATTAAAAATCCCTACTTCTTGTAGATGTTAAATAATTTATTTAAGTCATACTGACAATCCTTAACTGGGCATCTCTTTTCCCCAGTTTTACTACAGGCTCCTAGAATGCAGAAGAAAGGTCTTATCCTTCTTTGTATACCTGTATGTCCCAGCACAGTAACGTTCACATAATAGATGCTCAATAAATATGATTTTATTGAAGGATTACCATTAAGCTTGTAGTAAATTTAATTTAATCCAGTGCAATGAAGACAACTGTTCTCAGAGAGCTTTCGATCTTGCATAACAGATATGACATACGTACCAGCTTATGCCTACCCCATCTAGAGCCACAGGTGACTTATATACATTTAGGACTAGTCTCTGCTGGTTATCAAGACAATTCTAACCAAGGAAGGGTGGATTCTTAAATATCAATTTCACTGACTGGTGGGCCAACAATGACTGAATTTTGGGACACTCTGTCAACCCCACCCTCCACCTCAGTGTGTTCTCCCTATCACTGTTTCCTTACCTTAATTTTCTTTCTGGGACTAGAGCCTTCCATGAAACCCACAATGATTAGATGAAGCCCTGAAAAATTCTTTTCAATGTCTATCTGTTAAGTATTCTTGCAAACAATGGGAATGAGCATTCAGAATGAAATTTCAGTAGAGAAATTCTAGGAGATGAGAAGAGATCTGAAGGTCATATAGATAGGCTAACTTGAACAGGGTCAGGGCCACACTTTTTCCAAACCCAAGTGAGATGGAAGTGATAAAGGGTAAGGATAATCAATTCTGAGATAAGGAAAGGTGAAGTAAAGATCAGATTAAAATATTTTGATAATTTCAGCAAAAGAATGGCTGTAAGTGATGGGGATTGTTTAGGCATACGGACACTAAAGAGAATGGAAAATTTTTACACAAGTCACTATGGAAATTAGATATTAAACTATTAAGCTTATAAAAACACTCATAAAACAATTGTTGAAGTGTGTTGAGACACTACATAAGCTCTCGTGTGACTTTCTCAATTCATGAAGGTATATATTCCAGGTGTGGCCAATCAGTGACAATAGTTAAAAAACTGAGATGGGATGTAGGGTTTCAACGAGAACTTATGGTCCCAATGAGTAGGATGAAGGCTTTGAGAGGCAGAGAGTGAAGACAGACAAAAGGGAAGGGAAGTGATGAGGTATGGAGTAGGGAATAGCTGAAAGGTGGCCACTGGCATGGAGGACATGGAGGAGACATGATGCTTTAAAAGTGCCACACGTACCAGTGTGAATGCTGGTATCTCTGAGTATGCTTGCCAAGGATAGAATATCAAAGTCAAGGAGCCAAAGTACTGATGCCACTGTGGAGAAGAGATAAGAGATATGTATTCCTGAAAATTTAGTTTAGACAAAGAACATACATGGTTGAAGGGTCAATAACAATTTTCACTCCTTTGGACTAAAACAAACGAACAAAAACTAAATAAAACAAACAAAAGATGAGCATTTTCAACACGTATACAGTGAGATTCTGTCTTAATTTCTCAGTCATCATATTCAAAATATCAGTGCCATTAATTCTAACAAATTTCCATTTTCTATAGATAAACTTTTGTGTGACTCAATAAACTTTGGGAAATTTGCCCATTTATCTTTTATTTAAAAATTTTTTAATGTTTATTTTTGAGAGAGAGAGAGAGAGTGAGGGAGGGAGGGGCAGAGAGAGGGAGACACAGGGTCTGAAGCAGGCTCCAGGCTCTGAGCTGTCAGTACAGAGCCTGATGTGGGGCTCAAACCCACAAACCCTGAGATCATGACCTAAGCCAAAGTTGGATGCTTAACTGACTGAGCCACCCAGTTGCCCCTGATTTGCCATTTTATTCAATGCAGCAATAAGAATGAAGAGGAAAAGAAGAAATGGATCAGGGTGGATATGTCAGTAATTAAATTAGGTTTTGCCCTCAAGCTGAGAATGAGCCAGATTGATGAAAGACCATTTGTACTAGCTCTTAGCTGTTCCACATTTCTGGGGAGTTTTTCCTCCCCGCTACAAGGAAGAAGCTTTCACAACAACCCAAAGCAGTAACACATCCCTTCAATTCTACCCAGATACACATAAGTTAGAAGGAACTACTGTAAAATCATATGTGACCAAAACAAAACAAAAACAACAACAAACAAAACAAAACAAAACAAAAAAAGCAACAAGAAGGAAGTAAACCAGAATTGGACTTAAAGACAGCTACAAAAGAAACTGTAGAAGGGCATGTGTTAATATTGTAGCATGTAGAACATTCTCTCCCTGATCCCCAGTTGCATTGCAATGGCCATTTGTAAATCATTTCTAATTGTCTTATTAAGCAGCTTAGAGTGCAGCAATCAAAAGCTTGTGGCGATGTGAGACCTAGCACAGCCATCAGGCACGGATCAGCAGTCAGGATAATAGAAGATACAGGATTATATAACCAGTTGTGGTCAGCAGGGAAGGTGATTCGGAGAGAAAGTGGTACATGGTTGGTTCTGAAGAGATGCTGATATCAGACAATATGAAACCTGACATTATGGTTCTAGGGGATGGAGACCCCTCCCTACACATGCACACACATCAGCCATGTGCAGTCTGATGACTGCACTGGGAAAAGCCAAATGTCAAAAGTGGTGATCTCTTTTCAAGGAGAAATTTCTCATGCAATGTTCTGAATCATGACATAAAGACTATTTTCAAAACAGGCCCCAAAGGTTGGGAGGGGGAGGAAGGGAGGAAGGGAATAGAAAGGAGACAGGAAGAGAGAGTGTGTGTCTGTGTATGTAAATTCCCTGAAACTAGCTCAGGAAGTTGGATTCCTGCTTTAATGAGAACGTACAAAAGTACGTAAGAGTAAACTCTTTCTTTGAGACAAGATGCAATTGCAATTCTATGAAGTCAATTTTCTGAGGTGAGTACATCATGTCACAACTTTGTGATTCACAGTTATGACATCTTTAGACTCAAAATAGATCAAGAATTATTTCTCATTCCTCTACAAACTTAATTGTCTTACATCGACCTAAAGCATCCCATGAAAAAACAGCAAACTTCTCAATTAATTATCATGCCACTTCATGTAGTAACAAGAGTCAACAGTTTGTGGTCATCTGAACATAGTCTGGCAAGCACATGCAGAGTTTTTGAGGGATCCGATGAAATATGTTATTCTTCATAAACCACTTCTCACTATATATTAATCATTTTCAATTCAACCACCAAGAGATTGGCCAAAATTGAGGAATTTTCAAAGAAAGAATTTATGTAATTAATGACAATGCACTTGTAATCACTTTAACAGAATTTTGTTTTAATACATCATTAGTGGGAAAAATGTCTGGTCTCCTGGACTTACAGTTCCCAAATTATGTGCTACAACATAAATAATATATAGTTTTGATTTTTTTCTCTTGATTTCCTAGCCATGGGCAAAAATATTTTAAATCTTTTTTCATATGCATTTGGCCTTATCCAAAGAAAGAAACCATAAAAATTTTAGTAAGAACAGTGTTGGCCAAATGTTGCAACAGGTCTTTAGAAGAGTTATGATTACCGTGTGTTTTTCTGAGCAATGACCCATTACTGTCTTTTAAAAAGCTTGAGATCCTGACATAAATTTAATCAAACACATATTACAAATAATCTCATTTGTGGGAAATAAGCATGGATAAAGGGGAAAGGATGAGAAGAATTTTTCATGTAAGAATTCTTTCCCATTTCCATAAGGGATAACCTCTTTTCCCCAAACATTCTCTCTAGGTTTGACAATGGGTGTAGCATTTCAGAAACATTTTGGAAAAATATCCCAGAAGTTTCTCCATGGAAATTAGAAAGATTCCATAAGCAGCCACATTCCATAACTTTTCCAAAAGTGATTCAATTAAATAAAGTACAATTTAAATGATTTAACCAGACACATAAAATAATTAAATATTTGCCTTTACAATGAAAAGAGAAGAAACATAAAAGGTCACTTATGAGCACAGAGGTCACATTTTTATTGTTAGGAATTGTCCACATCCTGCCTGAGTATCCAGGATGATCTCAGCTTGTTGACTACAGGCTAGGTATAGCATCCCTGAGCTTGGTTTTGCTTTATCAGAGGTATATATCTACATTAAAGGTCCCAAGCCCGGATAGTTAGAGCAGATATAAATTACAGTTGAAAGGTGTAGCTTAAAAAGAAAAAGTGGTAAGTCATGAATCTAAAAAGTGATGGAAGGTATTACACAGAAAATTTGGTTGTAAACTAGTAACCAGAAAAATCAGAAGTAAACTGAAGTAAGGAGAGAGTCAAGTCAGTAAATTGTTCAGGAGTAGGCCGAGAACAATGTGTAGATTTAAGAGGAGTATTTTATATAGCGCTGGCTGTACAGGACCAAAATGTCCTATCAGTTTAAAAGAGCCACAGAGGACCAGACAAGGGTAACAATATTGCTATTGCTGCTATTGTTGCTATTATTATTTTATATTATGACAATTATTTTTAGACAAAGTGTTCTCCTTAAAAGGACGGGAAAGGAGCATGATTTTATCCTTGTTGTGCCATTTTATTCAGTTCATTAAATAAAAGAAATTGATTTGGCAGAGCTAATTTTGTAATTAAAAAGCTTATCATGGCTTTGTGTAATGAGTTAAGTAAACAGACAGTAATTCAGTTATAATATTTACATAGCTCATACCAGGGGATGTCTGCTTACTAAATTAAATAATATGGGGGAATGAGGAGGAGACCATTTAAAATGGGAGTGAAGAGAATATACCAAGGACAAGAAGGAATTCAGACAGAAAAGCTCATCACTGTATTTTTATAGTGGCTCCAGGGCAGGAAGTTAGCATGTGTATCTCCCCTGGGAGAGAAAACACCAGTGACTTAATTAGATGGTGGCTCCCATGAATTCTGGCTCATCTCTCTTAAGAGAGCAAGTAAATAATGTATTTGAAATTAAAAGACCAGATTTTTCCATTCTCATAAAAGAAATCATTTTCTTTATGATACCAAGGGGTTCCTTGGAACTCTCTATTCACCTACACTTGAAGAAGAACATAGTACCTGTTTCATGGAGAATAGATAATGAGGGAGGAGTGAGGATGGTAGTTGAGGAAATAGTTGAAGATCTATCAAATGGAACTCTCCAAAAGTCCTGATAAGTCTATTTTTGTAAAAGATGTCAAAGTAACTATAAGTTCCACCACTGATCAGGACCTCGGTTCAAAATGTCCTCTGCAAGAAGAAACCCATAAAGACTTACATCCCTGAATTACCAAATGTGAATACAATTGAGAGAGAGACAGAGAGAGTCCGGGAAGAGAAGGAAAGAGGAAGAAAGAGAGGGGGATAAAAATGGGCAGGAAGGGGAGAAGGAAAAGAAAGGGAGGGGAGAGGAAAGGAAAAGAGAAGGGAGGTGGGGCGAGGTGAGGTGAGGGTGGAAGAGGAAAGACAGAGAGGAGAGGAAAGAATCCACAGCTTCAATGCCACAGCACCTGGCTTTGTCATTATATTTGGTAACTCAAGTAATGATGAAGCCCAAACCTGTTTGCCTTAAAAAAAAAAAAAAAAAAAAAAAAAAGGGCCAACTCATTGGTAAGGTAATCTAGCTGCAGTTTGAAAGCCTATTCAAAGCCCCTCTTGAAAATTACTGCTTTGGGATAAACTACAGCACTCTAATTTTATGTTTGAACATACAGTTTAGATGCTGTTGGCTTGACTATAGTTTGGGCTACCCTTTGCCATCTATCTCTACTTTTGTTTTGCTACATTCCATGGGATCCCATTATTTCAGCACCTTGATTACTAAAGTCAGTGCCCGTCACGGGATTCCAGACACTTTCCTTGGCACCTTGTGTCAATTCTTACTAAAGCTTAATCAATTCAGAACCCCAGACAGCTCCCTGTCTCCTAAAGCAAAGAAGGTCTATAGACCTAAAGCTTCAGCTCTGCCATTTTAATCACGCATGGAGTATCCCAGGGAACAAAGCAAATAATCACCTTTATTCAATGGAGAGGTTTTCAGCAGAGTGAATGGTATCACCCACATCCTTGGAATTTAAAAGATATTTCAAAGCACATACCTTACTGAAAACCACCCAGCCATATTTGTCCTTTCAATCATTCTAAAACCACTCTAAAAAGAATATTGTTAAAATCAATTCAAATAATCACTATGTGTCAAAGACATGCCCTGTCGGGATACTTCTGCCTTGTGATCTACGTTGGAATATGCTGACGGAAGCAACTGGATGTCAAATGTCTCTTACCTTCAGCATAAAGTTGACAGAGGCAAATTCTCTGAAATTCTATAATGCAGAATTTTCTAGGCTTAGGGATTAAGAAGGATATAGAAACTCTTGTCAGTATCAACTTTAGAAATATTTCTCCAAAATCCATTATGTTTCATGTCGCAGCCAAATAGAGATATGTCTCAAGGAAATAAAGCTTTAAGAAATGCTCCAATTAGCCCTCTTTGCTCCTCCATCCCCAAGATATATTATGGTGCTATTTAAAAGAGGACAGTTAATCTCCAGATATAGATATCCAATTATATGCATTATACAAAAAGGAGGAATAAGCATATTGCAGTGAGTAAGCACTGCAAGTTATAAGGCTTAAAATGAAACATTAGGATAGTTCCCTTCCTTACCAAAATACAAATGACAAGCCCCCTTGCATCACTATTTACAGGTTCTCTCCCTAAAGACCTACTGTGAAGTGCTATTGAGTACATCCATAAACTGACCATTTGCAGAATATAGGAAATAACTATGTCTGGTTAAAGAATGGTCATGACATTTTACAAAGCTCTTCTACACCATTGTCTACTTGGCTCTGCCTTCCCTGCTTGTGCTGCACAAGCCTACCACCATGTACCATCTGTCAGCTTTTTCCTATAACACG
This sequence comes from Hyaena hyaena, assembly GCF_003009895.1. Lineage (NCBI taxonomy): Eukaryota > Metazoa > Chordata > Mammalia > Carnivora > Hyaenidae > Hyaena > Hyaena hyaena. The sequence continues at coordinate 115,457 of NW_024082007.1, read as the reverse complement.
TGAAGCCTCTGAAGTATCTGAGTATCATTTTAGAACCTATTTTTCAGGTTAAAAGCAGTAAACTGCAGATGGCAAGTTTTTTTTTGTTCTCTCTCTCGCTCTCTCTCTCCTCTCTCTCGCTCTCTCTCCTTGAGATTACTGAAAGCTGGGGTAATTCTGTCTTAACTCACATTAAAGAAAAGAACAAGTGATGTTAAACAGCACCTACTCAACATGAATATGTGCAAAGAACAGCCATCCACCCAACCATCCATTCAGCAAGAGGGAGGGATTTTGCTTTGCTTTAAGTGAGAGATTTTGGAGTGAGAAGATGTGTGTAGTTCAGTGTGCCCTGTAAGTACAATCAGAAACCATGAGAGGATGCAGGTGAAAAAATGCAACTGATGGAGCACCTACAATGTGCTGAATTGTACCAGGTACTACACAGAATGGATTCATTTAAAAATCTGAGAAAAAGGAGACCCACTCCAGGTCAGAGAAAGGGCTAAAATAATGGCAATGACAATTTCACTGACAGACTAAACTAAGATTAAGAGTTTGTGCAAAGAGGTTTTATTTTCCCCTTTTATATGTTTATTTCCAATTTCTAAGCTTAAAAACTCCAACTTCAATGTAAACATTGAAATTTAAGAAGCCCCTGAAATAACTTCCATTGTTTGAAATAAAGCTACTTGTAAGCAACCTTGAAGGAGTAGTATAATAGCAAAGGTTGAAGACTGACCAGGAGAAGCTGTAGGTAATGCTGGAGCCCAGAAGGAAGAGGTTGCCCCAACTTCTAACCAGCTGTGGGGATTTCCCTCCAAGTCAGTTCACTTCACTGAGTCTCAACAGGATCTAAAGAGGTCTGGGTTGATAACACTTATGTTTCCTGGTAGCATTATGTCCTATAACCCATCTCTTTCTAAGGGATTTTAATTTGAAACTCTCAATAGATGACATTTAAAAGTTTTGCCAGCTTTGAACTCTCTGACTCACTTTAAATTACCCATAGATGATGATTCCTCACTGGAGTCAACCTGTGTCCTCAATTCCTGCTGTAACTTTTAGAACATAGTGTAAGACATAAATGTAGATGAATAAACCTATTTAATTATGCTGCTACCTTCAAAGGTGGGCACTCATGAATGATGAATCGATATATCTAAGACACAGAAACAACTAATGGTAATAAAGAAGTATGTAGGTGAAACAAGTATGTCTTAATAAATAATAGCATTAAACAATGTAGTCCAGTGAATATTTATTTATTTGAGCTGCAGCAATAAAACTTAGATCAGCTTCAATCATCATAAGAATAGGTTACTTGTGAGGTTCTCAAAAGGATTTCTACCCTAAAGTTATTCCACATTAGTTAATTCATTAATCTCACTATTAAATATGCAAGAGTAGGGGCGCCTGGGTGGCTTAGTCGGTTAAGCGTCCGACTTTCGCTTAGGTCATGATCTCGTGGTTCGAGCCCCGCGTCGGGCTCTGTGCTGACTGCCAGCTCAGAGCCTGGAGCCTGTTTCAGTCTGTGACTCCCTCTCTCTCTGACCCTCCCCTGCTCGCGCAGTCTCTCTCTCTCTCTCCTAGAAATAAATAAAACATTAAAAAAAAAATTTAAATATGCAAGAGTAGTGCCTTAAAGAATCAACATATCAATTAGTAATACCTTCTGTGCTTTGGAAAGGTGCAGGGTACCTTATCGGACCCTCTCCTACACAACTTGAATTGAACATTGGCTTTTACTGTAGAGAAGTAGGAAAAAAATACTTCCTAGAGAGGGTAAATATAAGGGAAGTTTTCAGGCATAAAGGAGAGGAATAAGCTAACCATGCACCTGAGTATGAGTGAAGTAGCTGAAAATGGGAGGATACGATGGAAACAGAGACAAAAATTAGTATCTTTCTATGTAACCCAAAGTACAACTTACAAAAGAGGACCTGCTTTCAAGAGTGCATCTTTACTCAACTGCAACCCCCATCTCATCCTAACCTTAATGCAGTGGCATTTCAGAACAAACAAAAAACATTATTCAAATAGTTTCCTAATTTCCATGTGGCAATAGGTGAAAAGTCATACTTGCTAAGGTCCATCGCAAACACCATTCTTTTATAAAGTCTTTCTCAAGCCCAAAATATTTCTCAAGGGGCGCCTGGGTGGCTTAGTCGGTTAAGCGTCCGACTTTCGCTTAGGTCATGATCTCGTGGTTCCTGGGTTCGAGCCCCGCGTCGGGCTCTGTGCTGACTGCAAGTTCAGAGCCTGGAGCCTGTTTCAGTCTGTGACTCCCTGTCTCTCTGACCCTCCCCTGCTCGCGCTCTCTCTCCCTCTCCTAGAAAGAAATAAAAAATATTAAAAAAAAAATAAGTATGGTTAGCACTGTCAATACCATAGAGTTGTGAAGAGTAAATAACTTAAAACACATGAAGCATTTTGGATAGGAAGTACTCAGTACACATTAGCTATCAGTACTATCATTATTATTATTATTTACATTATTATTCCTGATTANAGTCTGTGACTCCCTCTCTCTCTGACCCTCCCCTGCTCATGCTGTCTCTCTCTCTCTCTCTCTCTCTCTCTCTCTCTCTCCTACAAATAAATAAAAAACATTAAAAAAAAATATTTCTCAAGACTTTTATTCCAAGACCTCCTTTATTTTCACTCCGCTCTCCTCCATTATCCTCCACAACAAAGTACTCTGAGTTCTTTTCCAGTCTAATAGGTAAGAATTTGAAATAGTTGTTGACGTGAATTTTGAGTCACTTGCTTGTCAAACAATGGCACTTATCTCTGGGAGTTCCAAAAGGTTTCAGAAATATTTCCCTAAGTAGTGATATGGCAACTATAACTATTACAATCTATATATAAAATCTTTAAGTATGAACTCTTCTGGCTCATGTCACTATACCACATGCCAACATAAGGATTTGCTGCTTTCTTTAATTGTGCAAACACAAAAGTAAGGTGCCAGACCAGCTTATGCTGGTAAAAACAAAAACAACAGAAACAAAAACACAACAACTTGGAATCGTGGAGTTCTGGAAACTTAGATTGGCCAAAAAGCAATCCCAGTGCTATCCATTTCTTTTCTGGTTTCCACAGTGATCCCAGGCCAGCTCAGGCTGGTAAGTCTGCCATCCACTCTGGAAGTCACTGTGCCTGATTAGCATCTTCAGAAAATATCCTTCTTTGAGAAGACAGTCTGACAGACATTTAGATTCAGCGCTGGAATCAAAGTAAAAACACTCAGATGTAAATGCTAGTAATGCCATCATTTTTCCACCTTGTTGTACATCTGAAAGCTAGAGATTTCATTAAGACCTAAAAGGTTCTAAAGTATGTCCTCTCTCTAAGTAGAGAAAGAACCTTTACTAAAGGAAAAAGCAACAATAACGATAACACCAGCAACAAGAACGGGTATCCATTAATAGCAAAATAAACAGAAAAGTATCACAGACTTAGATAATTCCTAGCCATGGTTCCTAACCAGGAGCAATTTTGCAATGTCTGGTAATATCTTTGATTGTCACAACTGGGGAGATGCTGCTGGCCTCTAGTGGGAAAAACCCAGGAATGCTCCCATGCATTACACAAAACACAGGCAGTTAATTTACAATTAAGGATTATCTGGCCCACAAGGTCGATAGTAGGAGGTTACGATCCTAACATAAGGAAAGTGGAAGTAGGAATGAGATAATGATAGAAGGGCATGGAATGAAATACCAGTGGGGGTCATTGCTGCCAATTTTAAATAAAGTTTTCTTTTCCTAGATTCTGTTGACTTCTGAAATTTGTACTTTTCCCTGGCTCTGTAAATTCCCTCAGAATTTTGATCCCAAATTTGTCTTCACAGTCTTGTTAATAAAAAAAAAAAAAAAATCATGTTAAGGAATTTAAATAAAGCACTGCAGAAGGGAGGAGGAAGGGAAAGAAGGAAGGAGGAAAGGAAAGAAGTGAAGGAAGGGAGGGAGGGAAAAAAGAGTTATCACACTTATTTGGAAAAAAAAACAAAACAAAACTGAATGGTTGGTAAAAAGTTTCTATTGTTGATACACCTTTTTTTATTGTTGTTTACCTTGTTTCCAAATCCTAAATTCAAATTATAAAATGATCTTCTAAGGGTACAACAATTTCAGAATACCAATCTTAATTTTAGTACTGTAGACTATTAACAAACTTAAAAAAAAAAAAACAATGAAATATGGTATTTAGCATTTTTTTCCAACCATTAAGATTATTTTAGGAAGGGTTAAGATTACAGGCTCCAGAATCATATTGTTTGATCTAACTAGCTATGTGATCATGGCAAACTAATAAACCCCATGTAAGCCTTATTTTCCACATATGTAAAATGGGTAGTTTAATAGCATTTATTTTTTAGAGCTGTCATAATGACTGAATTAAAATATCCATGTAAAGTACTCCCACTGGTATGTAAATAAGAAATCATCTAGTACTTTCTTGTCGTGGCAGCCATATTAATATCTATAGTGAAGACTTTATCTTAAAGAAATAAAGTTCCTTACTCCTTTAATGAAAACATAAAGGAAGGTTTTTCAATAAACAAATTTTTATATATATTAAAAAAACTTTTAAAAATACAACTTCCTAGAAACATAGAGCACATCATTGAAAACATCCATAGATGAAAGTAAAATCTCCACATTCCATCAGAAAAGATGAATACCCCAATGTCTGTGACTGTGTTTGATGTGTTAAATCAAGTTATAATCAAGAAAACACTCAATACCAAATCATACCAAATCACACATATGCAGAATCATTAACTTTTAATTTTTCTTTTAATTCTCATTTCCTTATAGAGAAATCTGGTACTTACAGATCTTTAACTGTTCTTCAAGATTTATCAATTTCCTTTATTCTCTTTCTTTCTTCCCTCCCCACCCTTCCCTCCTTCCTTCCCTCCCTCCCTCCCTCCCTCCCTCCCTCCCTCCCTTCCTTCCTTCCTTCCCTCCCACCCAATAAAGAGAAGGTAGCACTTGGTTTTTGGTAGGCTACAAAATATAACTATTATATAATAATATGTTTTCTTATTGCTTTTATTTTTACCATTCTCTTTTACTTAGAAGTGTTACTGATTTTGCATTTGTCTTATAGTTATGTATTTTGCTTTTAAATGAATATATTTAAGTAAAATACATCAGCTTAAAGAAGACAATTAAGTAAAAAATAACACAGGTGACAAATGGGTATTGACAAAAATAGTGAAGGTGGTATTCAAATGGCACAGGGATTAAAAACATTGCACAACCTTTTTGTTCATCTCTGAATGAGTATTAAATCATATCAATTCGACGTTTTTTTGGTATAGTTTGTATTTTTGTCTATAATTTTGCTTAATATTTTACTAAAGAATATAGGAAATATTCATAATCTTCAAAAGCTAAATATGTTTTTTAGGTTCAGAAGTTTCTTGTGATGGATCCATCCATTCTAAGACACAGTTTTAGATTTCTATTCTCCAGTTTTAGGGAGATGCTCGCCCCTGAGGAAGTGTGGGTCAAGGGTGAAGAAAGGATGCTGCATGTGACACCAATTTTCTGTGATGAGGAGGATAAAGTCCAGAACTTCACAATGAATAGGATGCCACCACCTCTTGAATGAAAGGTAACCTCTGAGCTGGCCTCGCGATCTTTGTACACTCACAAGAAATCCACAGGGGAATATAAAGAGAGAATGGAAACGTGTCCAGCAATCTGACATTTTGCAGGTTTTAGGTTTTAGGCTGGTCTGCCTGTCAATCAATGAATGAAAATTCAGTTTTATAAAATGAAAGTCAAGAAATTTTACATGCATTTACTAAGCTGAATTTGATCACATTTCCAAACCATCAAAATAATAATCATGACACTATTAATGTACTGGTAGTATATTTTATTATGTTGTGTTTTATAATCTCTATAGTCTAATAGTCTTCCTGCCTGCATTACCTCTTGGGATCATCAGAAGGTTTCATGATGTAGGCAGGGCAGGTATGATGGCAATTTTACAGATGAGAAAACTGCAGTCTAGAAAGGTTAAATGAGGTCCAGAAAGGCCAAGCCACATATCAAACTTCCTATGGCAGTCTGACAGGTATCATAAATGTGTGAATAAGCTTGCCATAATAAAACATGGAGTGATGGGGGCTGAGGCAAAAGCTGAGTCCATATGACCCACCAGGAAACATTAATAATTTCAAATGTTTAAAAAAAAAAAAAAAACATGTTGCCAAACAGTCCAAGTTTGTGGGGCAGATTTTACTCTTGGGAAACCAGTTCCCTCCTTCTGGTTGTTAGTAGAGTTGGGGCTACATAGCTTGTGCTTGCACACCACTAGAACAGCCATCCATTTTCCAAATTAACCAAATTCAATTGTGCAATACACAACTGCACAATTCTCTCTAAACCATCCTAGTTCATAGGTATATAAGAAAGTATATAAAAATCAAGTGAGGCAAGAGGCATCGGCAAATACTAAGGGCTAGAGGATTCACGTGGGCAAGTCTTTGCAGGTTACTGGGGAGCGCCATGCTCTCTGCATACTAACTCACCCTGCCTACCCACAGTCCTGTTCAGAGAGCCCCAGACAATGCAGGCAGTGTCATTCACATGTCATCTGTGAGGCTGCTGCTGCTTCCAAGTCTAGATTTTCAGCTTCACAGTAATGAGGTCTTACATCTTCCCTTTAGGGTTTTTGCGAGGCTTGGGCTTCTGCATTTCAAACACAAAATAAAGTAAATATGCACTGAGAAGATAGAAGTGTTGGTGGGGGGCAAATCTCTAATAAATTACCAGTGTGTAGTTTACTACAATATCCTTAAGAAGACAAGTGATAGATAGGTCTTCTGAGGAAAAATGTTAGTGATCTTTTAGCTGCATGCCCTCGCAGCCCAGGAATCAGTGAGCTAACGTGGGTTTAGATTTTCCTCACGGTACCATTCCAGTAAAAGTGATTGAGGTACTTCAGTTGAAAGTTCCCAAGACAGGGATCTCACTGACATATTATCAAGCATTTACACAATAGCTCAATGGGTAGAATAAATGCAAGGTTAGGAATTTTCTGTTCTGACTGCTTGGAAACTCTCTCCTCTCTCTCTCTCTCTCTCTCTCTCTCTCTCTCTCTTTCTTTCTCTCCCCAATAACAGTGATAATAGTAACAACAGCAGCAGCAACAGCCAAAACCTCTAATAACAGTTTATCTCTGAAGCTTGTTTGGAAGTAGGCTCTCTTCTTTAAATGCACACATAATCATATTTTTAAATTTGCCACACCTTTTTCAAAGGAAGAAAATCTTGCTTAGATTTCAGAAACCACTTTATGAAGATGGTGAAATGTTTTGCAAATGGTTACATTTCAATAGCATTAGACGGATATACCGAAGTTAGGGTGTGATGAACCAGGTGTTAGGTGGCATGTCAGCCAGGTAATCAGGTTCTGGGGATCCCCAGGGGTCATTACTGGTCTCCAAACAGTTGACTACAAATAAAGTTCAAAACCATTTTCTCTGTGCTCCTAGTGTTAGCACACGAAATGATTATCAAAAAAAAAAAAAAAAAAAGAAATGATTATCAAGTGAAAGAATAAAGAACAAAAGCGTCTGCTGAAATCCCTGTTCAAAATAGCAAGTGGTTCATAGTTGAAAATAGACCCAAATTCGTAATATGGGAAAATATAAGTAGCTAGAGAAAAAGAAATTGGGAATGAAATATGCCCAATTACAAGCATGGTTGTTTTAGGAGGATGGAAGCAATTACTTTTTTTTTTTTTTTTTTTACTTTCTTTGATTTCCAACTTTTAAAAATATAATGAGAACATGTTTTCACTGTATGAAATTTTTCATTGTATGAAAACATAAAACAATATTTTTGAAAGGAATAAGATACTGGTTTCCAAAGGTTGTGGGTTAGAAAACTAATGTGGTATAAATTCATTGACAAAATAATGAAAGGACCTAAGTTGAGTCTACGCACTCTGGGCCAGTCTTCTCAGCCACCAAAAGGCTTTGTGACACATGTGGTGGCTGGATCTGCCCTTGAAGGACCTCACACACAGGCGAGGTTCCCATCTGGCTTCTAGGAGGCCCTGCGTATTGAAGCTCCTAATCCGAGCTAGCTGCTGGTTAGGCCTATTTGATAAAATATTTTAACAAATACGTATCTTCTGTTAACTAACCAAAGAATTATCAAAGAATGACCATCTTTTTAAACCAAAGAACTTTCAGAAGAAAATTTTTCCCTTTTCATGGAGGTAGGCCGTCTCTCAAAAACAAGTTGCATTTCATTTTGTATTTGCATGAAGTATCATTTGCCTCCTTTGTCACTGCACTGGAATCTTGAACTTCTGTTCATTAACTGGCTCACACAGTGGCTACCATGTGGCATCTGCCTTCATTTAAGTGACCGGCAGTTTCAAATGACTTTGATTTTTGAGTAAAATTGTAAATCTCTATACCAAATTTTGTTTGCCTTACTGAAGTTTATGCTGCTTGTATTTAACAAGGCTATAATTTCCTTTATTTCTTTTTTGTTCTAATTGGGTTAATGGCATCTGCAGAGAAACAGCAGCCTTTATTTTTAGCTCATGTGGTGGGTCTCCTGGGAGGTGGCTGCATCTCCCTGGTAGCCAGGCCAGATAGCAGTGTGCATGGAGGTGGAGAATTGGACTGAGGGGTGTGAAGTGGTAACTTCGGTTAGATGCAAGGAACTCCTGACCCTTTCTCTGGATGCCGCTCTGTGTGGGGACATGTCCAAGAATTAGTTGAAGGTGATAGTCAGATCTTCTCTCACTCTTACTCACCCAGTGCCAGAGCTAGCTTAAGAGAAATGCTGAAGGCTTCCACCAAACCTCTCTTTCTGCACCTTCCAACACAGTATGCTATAATACTGCTGATAGAGGTGGCTGGGGAAGAGGGTGGGGGCCAGGAGGCTACTGGCAAGCACTGGAACAAAAAATAACACAGTTTTCATTCTTCATTCCATTTTAAGACTTGGACAGACCTTGATTAATACTGAAACTGGGGGCGCCTGGGTGGCTTAGTCGGTTAAGCATCCGACTTTCGCTTAGGTCATGATCTCGCGGTTCGCAGGTTCGAGCCCCGCGTCGGGCTCTGTGCTGACTGCCAGCTCGGAGCCTGGAGCCTGTTTCAGTCTGTGACTCCCTCTCTCTCTGACCCTCCCCTGCTCACGCTGTCTCTCTCTCTCTCTCTCGTAGAAATAAATAAAATATTTAAAAAGAAATACTGAAACTGATCTCCATAACCAGGCAATAGGGCCCAGCAAGAAAATTAAGAAGTGATCATCAGGAGTCTACACGAACACACTAGAACCCATGGTTTGTGATGTGGATTACTCCATAGTCGTTTCAACCATTTGCAAGGGCAAGATTTAGAATATCCATGCTCAGTCTGCTTGTCTTTGCCTCATGTGAGTACAACATTGCTAACAACACAATAACAACAACAGCAACAGCAACAAAATAGTGATACATCACTGTAGGACACCAATTTCTTCTGGAAGAGGGATTCCAGAAATAACTGATCACCTCTGCCCGAGGCCATTCTCTTCCCTCCAGATAAATCAAAGTTCTAAGAAAGCTGGTGCTAAGACTTACTTTTTCTTCCCTTCCACGAGCCATAGCACTAGGACTGTTTAAAAGATAATTTTTTCTCCTACCCAAGACATTGGCACCAACAAATAGTTATGGCACAGTGACACCAGACTGTAGGTAGGTGCAGACTAGACTTGAGCTTTGGGACTTGGGAAATCGCCTGACCTCTCTGAGCCCCACATTGTGTTCTTATACAGTGTCCTGCCAATTCAAGAGCTGCTGATCTCCCAAGGTTTTTATGAGAATCACATGAAATGATATTTACAGAAACACTTGTAAAATTTGTAGTGCATTATCATAAAATATACATGTGGGGTTTTGATCTGCTAATGCAGTGAGGGCAGGAAAAATACTGAGCAGGATGTGGGAGCTGAAAAAAAATTTTAGGATTCTCATGTTTTACTTTTAAGGTAGTAATGTCTGCACTTCTAATAAACCACAGGTGACACCTGGACAGCAAAGGTGCCTCTGTCTCTGCACCCATCCTAGGTCATATCAAAAAGAATGTCACTGCTTCCTGTCTCCTGAAGATGGACAGTGGAAAACATCTGACACAAAACAGTCTATGCCTCTGCTTCTGAAGACTTCCAAGCATCTTAGAGGAGCTTCCCTCTTGATTCTGTTTGAAAGGCATTCATTAACCAAGTGATTAAAAAAAAGGAAGATTCAGAGTAAATCTTCACCAGAAATCAGGTCCACAAGACATAGAAGCTTATTTCTCCCTGTCTAAAATGGGGCGAAATTAAATAGCGTGATGTGCAAATGAGGCTTTCCCAAGATCTCCCACTTCCCAGTGTCAATCTCTGCAACCTCCAAGATTGCCACTTCCTTTCTTGCAAAGTGATAGAATGCAGTCACTTGACTATTAAGATGTTCCTCATTTGTCAACAGAAAAGCTGCTAAATTGCTCCTTTAAGCGAATTTACATAGAAATTACCAAAGATACTCAGCAAACAAGAAGGAAATTACAACAGAGAGGAGCATAAACATCTAACTCCAGCTCCCCCACCCCTGGGCTGCTGGTTTCTGAGCACCACAGTAAGTGCCGGGTAACTGGGAAGAGAGAAGAAACTATAACTGGCAATCAGGAAAATAGTCAGAGCTCTGTTCGCTGCTCCCACCCTCTTCCACCCATTTGGACAGAATTTAAATCTGGCTTGCTGACACACAGATCCTTCCTTGCGTAGCTTTCACGCTTTCACCCGCTTCATACATTTTTCTGCAGTTCTCTCTCCCACATAACGAGAAACTCTTAATTAGAGTTTCACACCCCTCACCAAAGGTTAATTGCTCACTTGTCTGCTCCGCTTGGTCCAGGCAGTTGCTCGTGCTCACTGGTGTTCACTTCAGTGTGTTGGGAGGAAACGTCCTCCGGGTTCCTAAGGGCTGGAGGCATCTCTCCTCCTTCCACGACAAATGTCCTTCTTTTGCTCTCTTTCCTGGCATCCAGATGAGCCCTCTGAGTTCAGACAGGCCTTTCTTTCTTGAGGCTTTGTCCAAAAAAGTGGTTCCTACTTTGCTGTTCTGAATTTCACTCTCCTTCCAGGGTGAGACAGCAGCCTCACTTTACCTGGGCTGATGGTTCTGCTATCTGTTGAGGGTTTGCAATGCACACTCTTCTCTGGGTCTTCAAAGCTTGTCCTCTGACGCCTTTCAGACCCCATGGTTGTAGCCTTCCCCACAATCCACTCCTACCAATTTCACACTCCAGGAAAGTAAGGTCCTCTCATTCCCAGTATTATTAAAGCAGGTATTATAACTCTACGAAGAATGGAAATGAAATGGAAAGCCCATGCCATTCCCATGTCTCTGCATTGTCATTCTGTCAACCACAGCCAGAATATACTCTCCTTTGTACCTACACACATTTAAGTCCAGGTCATTCTTTAAGAGCTATGTCAATCTTTTCTCCTGTGTTAGTGTTGTCTGGCCATCTAGACTCTAGTGCCACAAGGCAGAGCCATGCTTTGTAATTCTGTAATTTTCTACAGCGGTTAAGAGTATTGACTTTTGAGTTTGGCTGCCTGAGTTCAAATCTTGAATTTACTATTTACTAACATTGAGACAACAGGTGAGTTACTTGATCTCTCTGAGTCACAGTTTCTTCATCAGCAAAAATCGGGATAGTACTTACATTGCAAGGCTATGAGGAATATAGCCTTGCAATGTAATAAGTGAAATCCTTATTCCAAGGCTATATTCCTCATAGCCTTGCAATGTAATAAGTGAAATAATGCATGTAAGATAATTACCACAATGAAACTCAGTATTAAATGTCCTAGTTACTACTTTGCATCAGTGCCTGGCTGAATGGCAGAGAGACACAGGCTCCCAGAAATGGCCAGATCAATTCTTAACTCTCTTTAATCCAAAAGAAAGCCTCTGTAAAATGGGAATATACCATAAAGAGTTGCTGCTCAGCTCTGAATAGGTGACATAAATAAAAATCTTGTCAAAAGAGGGAACTATTCTAGAAACATGCGACATGTACATGTGAGAACAACCCATCTGCTGTACCTGGTGAGTATGCCCCACTTGGGAGGCAAGCTGCAAGGACTGCATGAGATAATGAGGCAGCTTCCTGAGGAAAAAACACAGTTTTTTCATGAAGAGCTGGACTGGAATCACGCCTCCATCATTTATTTATTTATTTTTTAAATGTTTTATTTATTTCTAGGAGAGAGAGAGATTGACAGCATGAGCAGAGGAGGGTCAGAGAGAGAGGGAGTCACAGACTGAAACAGGCTCCAGGCTCTGAGCTGGCAGTCAGCACAGAGCCCGACGTGGGGCTCGAACCCACGAACTGCGAGATCATGACCTAAGCGAAAGTCGGACGCCTAACCGACTAAGCCACCCAGGCGCCCCCTCCATCATTTATTAATTGTGCACTTGCACCAGCTAAGTAACTATTCTGTACCTCAATGTCTTATTCTGTGACATTTGGAGAAGACCTCACTAGTTTATTGAGATAACTAACACCATGTAGGTATAAATAAATCTTGGCTGACTTCCCCTTGCCCTCCTGCCACATGATCTCAAGAGAAAATTTGGGACTGTAAAGCAGAATGACACTCATTAATGCTTAATTACAATGCAATGAATATGTAAGTACATAGGTAATCCTGTCTAATACCAAAGAGCCCCTTTTCAATTTCTTCTTATTGCAAGGAATGCCGAGGAATTAATTGAGAGTTGCCCTTTACAGGATAAGAGAATTGTGAGCAGATTTAACAAGTACCATAGGACACTTGTAAAGGTAAAGATGCTAGATTTTCCTTCTGAGAAAGACATGCCTGGCTTTTTCTAGAGTCATTCGAGGCTGGTTATAAAAACAATTTAGCATGTAAACGTGTTCCTATAGGCTTTACAGTGGCCCATTAAAAACTTCACAATACCATGTAGGAATTACAGCATTCATAACATTCCATCACTTTGGGGGTGAAATACAGCACAATCCCTATTTCACTATGCTAACTATCAAAAATTGACTAGGGATTGTAGAACCAAAAGGGATGGGAATTTGGGTCCCTGATGCTGAAGTGAGGCCTGAGGTCTTCCACTAAAAAGTTTCAAGATAAAAAGGAATAAGGAGAGGTTATTTTTAAATGGCCCAAGGGGAATTCTGGAAAGAGATTGGGAGATACAGAACTGCAGTTATACCCTTTACCCAAATAACCACATATGAATCAAGACTTCAGATAGATTAAGGCACATGGTTGCCTTATGTATCTCAATGACTGTATTAAGTGTGCACGAAATACTCAAGAGAACTCTAAAATCGTGCCCCTTGATGAGCAGACAGGGCTTTCAATTTAAATGATTCATCTAAAAAGAGTCTCCCACACAGGAAATTGCAGGAGACTTAATTCATTTACCTAAAAAGGATAAAGGATTGACTCAAGCCAAGGAGAATTCAAACATCAATTCTCTAGGCTGTATGACAGAAATTTCTAATAACCTAATTTTTAGATCATGAGTCCATTAACTCTTGATAAGACTTTCAAAAGAAAAGAAGAGGTAGGGTGGGGAGGGAGAAAGAAAGAGAAGATGAGGAAAGAATAAAGAGAGAGGGGGGAAGAAAACACAAAATAACTAAACTACATTTAGTTAATAAAAATAACCAAATAAAGAGGAAAAAAAAAACCATGACTTTTCGAAATGTAATTAAAAACATTTGTATCGAAAGTCTCTAAAATTGAAGGAAATCTCCCTGAAAAAGTGAGCAAAGCTATCATGACTCCTCTAGCCTTCTAGAGCTTAAAGCAATCAGCCAGCTAATATTTATTCTACAATATAGACAAAAGTCTACCTTCTGTCAAGGGGAAGAGAATGAATTGTTTTCCCATAATGGTGTTTTCTTTTCAATCAATTTCCCTTCAAGCTTGATTTAAGAAGGTACCATGTCAGAACCTTAGTCTGGTGGATGAAATCTGGGACAGTTCCCCATCAACGGTGAAAATTATGAGAAACAAACCTACGAAGTTCAATCTAGATGCTGCAATGCCCCTCCTCTCTCTCTCTCTCTCTCTCTCTTCTTTCTTGTATACTAGAAGTCTTTGCAGCACTGGAAAAAGCTCATAGGAGCCAAAATGAAAAGGCTAAGATTAACCAAAGAACTGGAACAGAGACAAGAAAATCCTCTAAGCATTTTTCCCTGTTGCCAAAAGTACATTTAAATTGGATCCAATTCATCAAACATGTGTTGACTTCTACTCTGTGTCAGGCACCAAGATGCTGGGCATTTAAAAGATTGATGACATAAATTTGACTGCCTTTGCCCTCAAGGAGTTCACAATCTAGTAAGATAAACTACTAAAATATGGTGATAGGATCATTGTAACTACTTTTATAGGAAAATACAAGAAATATTACTATAACAAAAGATGACAGATGAAGAGATGATATTCTTATAACTAAATGTAATCTTTATTGGGGAAAAAAAGGTGCTTGATAATACTTCTTTAACTTGGTTTATGGTGAAACTTACCTACTCATCTATCTACGCTAATTTTCTGCTTCCTCCATGTCACTTATTCTTATATCCCACCAGGTATTAAATCCAGTTGAGTATATCCACATTTTTTCTGTCCTTTGTCTCCCCTTCCTCACCTTCAAGGCCATTTCCTTAGTCTCAATCCTCATCATCTCTTGTTCTTTAATATCTTTGCTCAAATGACTTCTCTGAGTCTTCTCTGAGTCTGAAAGGTCTACTGCTTCTGTCTACCTATTGTTTCTGTCTGCCCCTCTCCACTGGACAAATGTGTAGCCATCATTTAATACCTAACTCAAATGGGGCCTTCCCTGACCTCCCAGGGGGGAAAATTTCTTTGCTTCTTCATATATGCTCACATAGTTTTTATATGTACTTTATCATATGATGTTATAAATGTTTGAATTGTTGAAATTCTCGATAGATATTGGCTAAAAATTAAGTCGGAGTTACTGATTTTTTATGAAACTTTTATAAGGTTGTACTTGATGGAATATACTGAATATATACAGCAGTTTGAGGCTACCAATAGAAATTATTCAGACTGTACATTGGTTGTCCATTCAGGTAAAAAGCATTTAAAATTATTAAGTAAATGGGGCCCTTAAGATAAGGCATGAGTTTGAACTCAGGGAGAAGATACAAGACAGAAGTGACATATTCTTTATTTTTTTGAGAGTATTTCAGAAAGAAAAAATCTCAGTATTTTAGAAGTGTGATACAGAAGAATCAGCTTTGGCCTAAATGGTTGCTATTCTTTAGTTCAAGTACTTGTAATGCTGTTCACGAATCCTGAGACCTAACACTAGTCGGGTAACCTCCTTGCCTCCATCAGTCTCATCTTTCTTTTAATAAAATGAGGATTAAATTATTTGCCCTAAAAAAACATCAAGGGGATGTGGAAAGGATCAAAGTACAATAATGATAGTAGCTTATATTTACTGAGTACTCACAAGGAGCCAGATGCAGTGCTAAGTGCATTCCATAAATAATCTCATTTATTAGTGACAGGAAGGTAGGCAACAGCAAGATGGGAATAAGGGGACAATTAGTGATAGGAGAAGAGGCTAGGAGAACAAAAGCTATTGGGAAAAGCAGGTGTAATCTACTTCCAAAACAATACAGACAGCCTCACTCCTCTTGAGTATCCATTGGTTCCAAAATTCCATCACTGGCGTTGAGTTCTACTGGCCTATCAGTTACCATGCAGCCCAGCACACTGCATAAAGACTCTTCTGTATGGAAGGCTTCAACTGAAGTTTAAAACTATGCCTGTTGCATTTTAAAAGGTAAGTTTGCCACATTTCATACAAGTTCATTTATTTTTCCCATACCGTTCAATGCTCCTTTTATTTTAACGTGTCTATCTTTTAAATATATGCACAAATATATGTGGGTATGCACATAGCATATGAAATATATAAATCTTTGTGTGTATGTGTGTTTTGTTTATGTATCTGGGTTTGCTTTTTTATTCTGGACATACAAGAACACGGCTGTTGAAATCCTGAATGGTGAGGCCAACTTTAGACAGTCTAAAAATGGTAGTAATAACAACACTTTCATTTACTAAAATTAGCTGTCCAAAGTAGAGTTACAGAAGAGTGAGGACCATAAATCAACTTTCCCATATTCCCGTATATTCTCTATAGATGTAGCTCCTTCTTGTGTGGCAGTTTTCTTTATTTAGGTGATTTCTGTTCACATTGCTTTTTTTTTTGGCAATAAACCAGGACTCAGGATCACTTAACTTCAAACACAAACACATACAGACACATACACACACACACACACACACACACACACACACACACACACACATACAGATGTGATAATAACAGTAGCAGCATGGCACCCTCATGGATAAAGAGAATTATTAACCACTTATATTCAGGACTAATAGTAGGCATGATCCAACATTAAGAATGTCCCTAGTGGCAATGACTACTCCCACATCATTAGAGCACATTCTTGCAGGGTTACAGGGGCAAATAACATTTATCTCCATTTGTTCACAAAAAGGAAGAAAAAAGCCCTATTTTCTAAATCTCTCAAACCCCATATACCTATCTCTCAAATATATATAGGTAAGGAGAGTGTGTTAAAACTCAAACTAGCTCAAAGCTTTTCTCATTCACATAAGCACTATACATGTGCAACTCATGCATCTATCATTAATTTCTCAATTCTGTTAGACACCTCACAAGAATTATTTTCCCATAGCATTTTTATGCCTGGTTGGTTTCCCTTGTCTCCAATCCAAGCAGTGTGAAAAGAAAGAAACTAATAGATAATGGAACAAATGGATTTGGTTTGAATGACAAACAATTTTACTGTCTTTTTAAAGATGACAAAGAATACAGCTTCCAATTATGAACAAAAGAAGGATTTTTCACATCATTTTCTGTATTTCTGTTGTCAATTATATCTATATTCATATGGCGTTTGCATAGCCATATTTCCAAGAAAGCCTCTGAGTATGCAACCCAGGAAGTAATAATTTTACAGGTCAGTTTAGATTGATTATGACTTGAAATCATAGTAATATTGATTTTTTTTTTAATTTTGAAGGCTACTCAGATTTTACCAACAAAATCTCAGGGCATTTGGCATTTACAATTGGAAATTCTTGTAAATTTAATTACCAATTAGGAACTTTCAAAAATAATGTGAAATTTACTATAATCTAGACTTAAAGATGCATACAGCTAGTGAGGGGCTTAAATGACCCATTGGTAGCATGCTAGAGATTTTTTAAAATATTAATTTGATATTTGTGAAGTTATGGAGCAAGCATAACACTATAACCTTTTTTTATACTCAGCATGATATGAGAATAAAACATTACTTGTAAATTTAATTTAATTGATACAAGTGAAATCTATAAAACCCACATGTGGAATCTGGATGGTATTATTTAGTATGACTCTCTTCCTTTTCTTAATATGAAATACATAAATGATGACAAATTACCAGAAAGATGCAAACAGACAGGGCTAGATGCATAGATCTCTGTCATCTTGCTGAGCAAGGGAACTCCCAAACTGCTCTGTGACAAGACAGTGCTCATGCTTAAAAAGCCCAATGAAACTATGTCTCTGATTTTTGGAAGTCACTAGCTGACCCCATGCATGCATAGCAGTGGTCACATACCCACCACTCAAACTAGACCCACAAGCAAAGGTTACTAGACAGTTATTTTAGAAGGCTTTAATGTTCTCATTTGAATTCTGTCATTACTTATTCAAAGGCACAATTCAGGCAGAGCTGGCAAAGTCATTGGCCCTGAAAGTGAGAAAGAATTCTGAAATTGAAGAGTTAGAGAGAACTTTGAGAATAAAAGTGTTTTTGCCTACAAATATTCCATTAATTTTTTCTCACAACTCTCTCCTATGTAAATTCATTCCTTTGATGGCTTTGTCTACTCTCTTCTGATGTGGGGGCAATTCAGTGGCTTTGCTCATTCTCACCATTTATATAGCGTTTTGCAAAGGAAATAAATAAGCAATGAGTTTAGATTGCCCTTTTGGAATACCAATCTTGCTTCATTTGTCAGCCCATTTTCATATATCTAGAACTATTTTTGTTCTGATGTTTCAGACAGGTTCTAATGACAGTCATTACCTTCTGCCCCCTTAAGTTCCCTGGTGGTCTTAACCAGATACATGGTCCTTCAGTTTCTGTCCAACACTACAATAATTTAAGACTTTGGTTGGGCCTTGGTCCTATAAATCCCAATTAGGCAATGACCTTATAATTTAGCCTACAAAGTCTCATGCTTCTGCCATATCCGATCCTTCGAGAATCACTCTACTTCACAGCAACTTTTCTTTTTTCTTTTCTTTTCTTTTCTTTTCTTTTCTTTTCTTTTCTTTTCTTTTCTTTTCTTTCCTTTTCTTTTCTTTTCTTCTTTTCTTTTCCTTTCTTTTCTTTTCTTTTCTTTGCTTTTCTTCTTTTCTTTTCTCTTTTCTTTCCTTTCTCTTTTCTTTCTTTCTTTCTCACAGCAACTTTTCAATGAGCCTAGTACCTTCTGGAATATAGGATCACAATACTTAGAAAACAAAACAGTGCCATGTGTCCAAGCTTTATTCCCTTTCTCATTATTTTTTTCCTTAAGAAAGATGAGAGAGTGAGCAGGAAGGGGCAGAGAGAGAGGGAGTGAGAAAATCCCAAGCAGGTTCCATGCTCAGTGCAGAGCCCAATGCAGTGCTTGCTCTCTCTACTACAACCTGAGCTGATAATCAAGCATCAGACACTTAGCTGACTGAGAAACCCAGGTGGGCCCTTCCATTCTCGTTTTATTCAGAGAATATATTTTATTTAAAAGAATGTCATCAGAAGAAGAATTTATAAATATTTTTTAAAAACCTTAAGGTATCATAACTTAGCAAAACATTTTCCTTCTGGGAACTGCTACCTCAACTGCTTTCTACAGAATGGTCCAGGGGACATTTTCCTCGCACAAGACATGCCATGGGAATAGACTGGCCTTCTCCAAAGACAATGAAATACGAAAGTGAATATCTCCTAAGGGAAACATTTTCATGGTCCTATTTCACTTAATCTTTTAAAAGACTTTTTAGGTATCTCTTTTCTTATTCTATACTCCAGTATCATAGGAAAGAATATAGCTCAAAACAAGGATAGCAGGGAAAAAAATGTAATTTAAAACATGATTTTAACAGTTCTGCTATTTCTTAAGCTTTGATACTCTGGACAAAACAACAGAGCCGGACTTCTTTTTCTAAGATGTGTGAAACAAGTAAATATTGTATAAGGTATTTGTAGAAGGCCCAGAGAAAAGGAATATGAAAGCTGTATTGTAAATCTGTAAAATACCATAGAAATTCAAATTATCTTATTAGAGCCAGTTTATATAACCCTACATTTCTGTTATTACTCATTCTTCACAAGTGATGGAATTTTAACATTATTTGAAGTACTCTGTATGAGTGTTCACAATTCTAGACATTTGTGTTATGTCTCAGGTTTTCCAGCAGGGAGTGTGTGTGTGTAGGGGTGATTTGCATCACTATTCATAACTGAGTCACACCAAAATGCTAACTTTCAGGAGACAGAGCAATGTAGGCAGTAGCTGTTTCAACAGTACACACTCTGATGACAAGCAAACATTTTGCAGGAACAGAATACTTTCTGTCACCTTCCTCCAGATGAAGGCCGAAATACTCCAGAAATAACAGACGGAGAGAAGCCAGGACCTAACTGTAGATCTACCTATTGAGACAGTAGCAAATGCTTAAAACTTCAGTTAGACCTTCTTCTCCAACTAGGCAGGGTGCAGGATCCATGATGTATAGAAATAAGAGTTATTTCTTACTTGAGTAGGGGAATATTTTCCACCCACTCCTGTGACTCCGTGTCCCTAAATGGCCCTAAGACATAAATGCAGATTAAGGAGTCATGGTGAGAACACAGCCCTACCAAAGTTTTCTAGCATAGTCTTTGGTCCTTGGATCACTCCTGTGATCTCTGAGAACTTTTCCG
Source organism: Hyaena hyaena (assembly GCF_003009895.1). NCBI lineage: Eukaryota > Metazoa > Chordata > Mammalia > Carnivora > Hyaenidae > Hyaena > Hyaena hyaena. The sequence goes on along the minus strand of NW_024082007.1, from coordinate 95,372 downwards.
CATCCTGATTCTTGGCATTTCACAACGGTGTTTGTGACCAAGCTTGGGAAGCAAGACTCTATAGCTAGTTTAATTGCTTGGGTTTGTGTTTTACAGTGTTCATTTTTACCTTTGTATCCTTAAGAATTCCCTTATCCAACCATCACGTTGTATGCTTCAATATCTTACAATTTGATCTCTCCTTAATAATACTTCAATAAAGCTGGGGGAAAAAATCCCTTTCCTAATCTTGCTAAATGAAACATGGGCAGTCCCTAGGAAACATACTATTGACTCCAAAGTCTGGATTTATGAAGCTCATTTTCTCATTTTCTCTGCTCTTACTAAATGTTCTGCAATACCTCCCATACTTTGGCCTTGACAGGAAAGGAGCAGGCCTGGACTCAGCAATCATAACAGCTGGAATGTAATGAATTTACTTGTGAGTCATTCAGTCCCATTCTCCAAATCCTATTATCTTTTAATCCATTCAGCTTCTCCTAATGGATTTCCCCTTCTTTCTTGCAAATTACCACAGGAAGTTGAGGAGTCTGGGAAAAGAGCGAAATCTCTCACTTACTCACTTTAAGTGCTTATAAAGTTGGATGTTACGGAGGAAAAAAAAAAGAAAAAAGGAAACAGGAGACACTGCAGATTATTTCTAGTTTAGGAGGAACACTGTCTCTAGAAAACACTGTAGGTATGGGCTGACAGACCTTGATCTATGGCCTGGTCCTGTCTGGTAGAAGGTTTCTGGGAAAGTGCAGCCTGTTCCAGAGAGCATGAACTCATGTGTCTAAGGATTACATAATAAATTATACCTTTAGGGAGATTCACAGAGGCCACTGAAATAACCACAGACACCATCCTTCAGTGATTTTATAATGGATATTACTAATTCCTAAAATTTATGCTTCTGGAAACCCAGTCCATTGGCTTGGAAACAGACTTTTATCCTGCTTTGTGGCTATAATTCAGCTCTGGACAGGAGTTGGTGAATGTACCCTTGGAGGAAAAAAGAGACAGACAATCAGATATTAACTGATAAAGAAAGTAAATAAGAAGAAGGAAGAGAAGGACAAGAAGGGGGAAGAGGGAGAGAGGGGAGTGGTGCAGGGTAATTACAAGGAGGCAGAGTAGTAAGGTATCTTGCTTGGAAATGACTCTACCTTTGAATATAATAGAGGTCTTGCTTCATATCAAGGTTCAGTCAACAATAAGCTGTGTGATCTTGGGGAATTGACTCAACTTCTGTGAACCCCTGTTTCCGTAATCCATAAGATACCTACCTCATAGGAATTAAATAATTTACATAGAACATACATAGAATTGAAGTATCTCTGCAAATGATACCTAATGTGTATTTAGATTATTGCTCCCTGAATTTAACAACTACTTATTTGGTTTAATAACTCAAATGCAGAGACATCAAGAGACATATTACAAAATGTTTTCTTTTTTATAGAGGGAAGGAGAGCCTATGAATTGTCAGAAAACCCTTCTTACTCCTCTTTGTTACTCCTGTAGTTCAGCGATCTGAATATTGACATCAAAGTCAGCCTCAAAGATATCCTTAGGAAATTGTTTTGGTAAGCCCTTAGAGGACAGGGATAATCATACCACTTTTCATGTATTTCGTGTTATCTTTCTTAATACCTATGACTTTATTTTATCTCCCAAATCTCTCTGGGGCGATCAACAGGATATATATCTAAGTAATTATTATCGTATGAGAGAAATAGAGAGGGAGGGTTGTAAGGGAGGGAGGAGAGAGAGAGAGAGAGAGAGAACTATAGGAGAGGTTTTATGACTTTGCTGGAGTGGAAAAGTACTGGAGATTAGAGGAAAAGTCAGATCTCTTTTTTCCAGGTTGTGTGTGTTTTCCCAGGCTACATATACATCATACAACATACAAATCGATAAATCTCTGGTAAATATCGATAAATATCTGATAACCATGATAAAGGAAAAATTTGTTCCAAACTCCGTCAGCACTGAAACATTTTCCTCAAGATGAATCTCATTACATATCATGTACCTCCCACATTACTTTCTACTTTGTCTCAATTACGCACACATATCCAGGATGAACTGAAAGTTATCAGTGGTGTTTTAGCCTAAGTAGCCAAAAATATCCTGTAGGCATTCTGAAGAAAACATTTTTATATCAGTTCCAACCTTGATCAGTAGTGCAATGCAGGGATTCAATAAATGCTAGAGAAACAAATGAACTTTCTCAAATGTACAAATTTGTAAAATGTAGACACATATGTGATATCTTATTAGCAGCCAAAGAGAAACTAGACGAGAGAACAGGTCTCAAAAAGAGAGACAGCAAGATTTTGTTCTCATTTCTGTTAACGGAGATAACTTGAAGCAAGACAACACACCTCACTGAAACTCAGTTTAATTATCTCTGAAATGGAGATGATGAGATTATTCTCTTACGTCTCCCTCAAAAGGATAATTTGAAAGTAGGGAAAGAAATTGATCAAGTGCCTGGAATTTTCTGGGTGCAAATAACAGAGAATCCAAGTCATTGCTGCTTCGCTAAGGCCTCACAGTGGCTGCATTTTCCCTGGGAGTTAGGAGGAGAGCATTCATTATATAACACTGAAACTGTCCTGATGCTCCATTTCTAAAAAGAGCCCCACTGAAGTACTCAGCTAGCCTTGTTCCAAAACATTGGCAAGTCTTTGTTCTTCCTTTTAACTGAAATTAAACTGCTGTCTGAAGAACTAAAAATATATTTAGAGGACAGTATTTTTTTTTTTTTGGTCTTCTTTAAAGCTTCCTAATTGAGAATCATATTCTGTAAAATTACACAGCAGTGTAAAGAATTGGGGAAATAGTCAGGAAGGCTATGGGGGGGGGATGTCTTAATCTTTCTGACCTTTTCCATATTTTCTCTCCACAACATATACATTGTTGACCTTTTCCACTTACTGACAGTATGTATCCTCCATTCCCTTCAGCTAGGCTCTTTCAAATCAACTACAAGTAATCTTTTTTTAGTCTCAAAACATGCAATACAACTTTGAATTTTATACCCAAGATTCCAACAAAATGTTAATGGAATCTTCTACTTTTCATTTCTTCACTGCTAAATGGTAAGAGGGAAGTATCAAGGATGTGGTGCCACACATGTTTTCATTGAGGATGTTGATATAGAATAGGGACACGGATTATCATACATTTATTCTCTCAGTTAATAATGTATTCATTAAGCTGCTTTTTGAACAAGGCTTTAAGGAGATCATAAGTAAACAAACAAATAAAATACACACATATACACACTTAACATATAGTTAAGGAGATAACTAACAGGTAGCAATAAGAATTACACAAATACAAAAGTTCCTTTTCTTTTTTTTATTTAAAAAATGTAATGTTTTATTTATTTATTTATTTATTTAGAGACAGAGAGACAGCGTGAGCAGGGGAGGATGAGAGAGAGGGAGACAAATGAATCAGAAGCAGGCCCCAGGCTCTGAGCTAGCTGTCAGCACAGAGCCTGACACGGGGCTCAAACCCAAGAACTGTGAGATCATGACGTGAGCCGAAGTCGGATGCTTAACCACCTGAGCCATCCAGGCACCCCAAAAGTTCCTTTTCTTATAAACTTTCATGGACAAGAATAAAGGCTGACCTATGTCGTCTGCCACAAATAGAGGGTATTTGTGTGATCACCAATCATGATTGGGCTCAAGTCAGTTTAGTCTGGGCTTACAAACTAAACATAAATGTCCAGAGGGGCCAGGCAGGCAATGAAGCAAGAGCTAAGCCAGAGATGAGTCAAGAGAAAGAGAGAGGATCAATGAGAAACACACAATGCAAACTATGGCCTTAGAAGACAGCTATATATGGCTGTTAGCTGATGATACATCTGGTTTAAAACAAGAGGAGGAAAAAAAGAAAAAAAAGACAAGATTTTTTATGTGAATTTTTTTTTAATGAAAAATGTTATTAAAGTGGACACTCTGATGTGCTGCTCAGTTTTCCTTGCAACTGAGAACTTGTTGCCCCTCCAGGGTTAGCCTCGCCTGCAGAGAGACACGTGGCCCATGGTTATGCTTTCCCCAGGGTGATCTCCATCTGATGACTTACTGAAGCAGGAGTATAAGGCAGGGCCATCTTGGCCCCTCTCAGGACAGCATGGAGGACCATTTTAGCTCTAAAGCTCCTCGTGGGGTTGGAGGAAGCTACTGTTGGGCCTGTATCAGAGCTCAACTTCTCTTTCTGCACAATTCTCCTCCCTTCCCCTCTCTTTTGCAGGCGGTGGCCCCCAGGGATCTCCAAAAAATTACATGACACACTAAACTCCCTCTCAGAGTTGACCCCTGGGTAGGCCAACCTGTGACTATTAGCAACTGATGGTTTCTTGTTTTTTGTTTCTTTAAATTATGATTAACTAGTATCAACTTAAATTACCTGGTCCAAACTAACAGTCTAAACTAGTGCTAGCTGATGGGAATATAATGCAAAGGAATATAGAACTGTAAATTTTCTAGTAGCTTCACTAACAAAAACAGTAAGAATAGGAAACACATTTAATTTAAAAGCATATATTATTTAACCTAATATTTTAAAAGTATATTATTACAAAATATAATCAAAATTTTAAACTATTAACGAGATAGTTTATATTCTATTTTGCATATTAAGTCTTCAAAACCTAGTCTATATTTTGACTTACAGCACATCACAATTCAGAGGCTGAAGTTTCTGTTTGTTTTTTGTGTTTTTGTTGTTGTTGTTGGGGTTTTTTGTTCATTTGTTTTTTTAGAAATGTGTGATCTGTGTAGAAATTTCATGAAATTTATAATTAGAAAAGTAGACCCACGCACCCAACTTCTTCCACGCATACTTAAGTGTTTTCCAATGACTGAATGTGAGAGGAGAAGGTGAGTCACTTAGCTATGGTAGCTGGTAAAGGCTTCTCTGAGAAGGGCACATTGCACTGAAATCTACAAGATGAAAAGAGGCAGCCAGATAAGGATCTGGGGGGACAGTGCACCAACTAGTACTTTGTTTGCAGTACTTTAAGTACTTAACTAAACATTTAAGTACTGAATAATCAAATGGAAAGCTATCCTTGTACATCTGTGTTTTAGCCTGGATTGCAATATTTTCTTGAATAAGGTCATTATAGCTAGCTGGCTGGCTTTCTAGAAACTGCATATAATTCCTGATATCTCCACAGGAGAGTAGTATTCTAGCATGTCTCAACAAAAAATTTAGGGGACCATTGCTCAAATTTAAAGTTTCACCAAACTTACAAACTTACGGACTGACAAAGTGACTAATTCCCTGGAGTCTTAGCTTACGTCCTGGTTCATGCTCCATTGTATTATGTGTATTTCTCCTTGGAAATTTTCCTTTGGACAAATCACGTGTTAAGATGATCACATATGCTCTAAGAGCTCAGCTATGGCTGTCTCACTATGTGCCTGTTATGCAGGTCTGATTATTTGCCGTGTCCTCTCACTCCCTCCAAAGTATCCTGAATTGGAGATAAACTGTATGGTCACTCGAAATGCCCGCCCCCACCTCTAATTAAACTGGGAGGGTAAAGGTTAATTCTCCAAGAGGATCTCTGGTGAGCAATTACAAACAGGGGCATTCTGTATCTTTGTGTTCTCCTAGCCAGTTCTCATCTGCCAAGATTACAGGTAAATAATGAAGACTATAAGCAAACAGTGTGATCTATACTAAGCACCATAACTTGCTCTCTTGTAGAGCAACATACTGTCTCTGAGTGTGCTCATCTTCCCTCGCCTCCCTCACTGACCTTACCAGCAAACAAAACTTCTTGATTTGATGATGCCTGACAGAGAGCCCTGAAGATTCCTGGCCTTTATTTATTCTATATTTATCTCTTTATTTCATTTAGCTTGATTTTCTTTTTTGTTCCCCACCCAAAGTAACCAGCATGACACTTCAGCCATTGTGGTAGAGCTGAAGAAATCAATACTAGTTTCAAGTAATGTGGAAAAGCCCCCAGACCTACATCAGAGCCGTAAGCAAGACTTTGATTGGAACTAGACACTATCTTTTTCAGAAGCCAAGATGTGTTGCCTATACAGTAATGTGATATGAGGGTGGGACAGGGTGGGCATAAAGCCATCCCATTACATATTGATTAGATCCTTAGGGCACAAACTGGAAATAGTTGAAAATTAAAAGAGAAATTAGCAGAGGATACTAGGAATGGGGAAAGAAATCTTTCAACATAGCCAAAAAAATTTTTTTTAAAGCTCTCAAACAACAACAACAAACAAAAAACATCGCTGGCTGGAATCCACCTTTCTCCATCAACAGCTTTGCTTACCTGGCCTGTTCTGCTTATTCATTCCCTATACACCCACTTGAAGCATAATTTCCACTGAAACACTCTTCCTGACTTACATCCCAGCCTCTGAGATGACTTCCACAGCCCCAAGGACATTCTATGAGAAGGTAGAGCAAACATGGTCAATTGTGTATTTACACATTTGTCTCTTACTAGATCTCAAGCTCCCTGAGAAGAGACACTTTCTTATTCAACTCAATGGTGTCAGTCTAGCAGCTTGCATGCAGCAGTCACTCAATAATTGTCTTCTGAATTTAACTGAAATCCACACATACTGATACATTTTAGGTACTAGTATTGAGAAAGAATATAAGTAACTGGGTGAATTATAGCACTATTATATGGCTGTTTTATTATATTGCTCTTTCCTAGCAGACAGACCAGCTCTAAACTCTATATGAGAGATGCAATTTAGGAGAAAGAATAGAAAGTTGGAAAACTCATCTTGACAGTAAACATTGAGGTGAATAATAACAAAGAGTGTGGGCTCTTCATTCATAGGTGCATGTGTGTGCACGCCACAAACACACACACACACACACACACAATCATAAAGATAATTTAGTTACAGCCCCATATGAAAAGAGAGGAGTAGACCAGAGTGCTTTTTCCATGAGGAGTCTACCCTCTAATTGGCATCCTAAATAAAGGTAAATTATTGCACTCATTGTTTCTGTACTCAGTGGGGTGATGGCAAAAGTTGAAAATAAATGGCAAAGTACTCCCTTGGTAGTTGTAAACTTCATCACTAAAAATTATATTTCTATTACTTCCATGAAACTCACTTCTGGCATTCAAAAAGAAACAGGAGAAAACTATCTGTTTTTTATACTTATAGGTAGCCTTTTGAACCAGGTGTATGTGTGTTTTTTAATAAATTTTAGAAGACTAAGAATCTCATAGGTGAGAAACTTAAAGAGGTAACGTGATTTGACCCTGACTGTATAAAGCATGGCATGGTTCTGGTACATGACAGGTACTTGGTAAATACTTGTAAGAAAATAAATGAGTGGGGTGCCTGGGTGGTCCAACTGATTGAGCATCCAACTCTTGATTTCAGCTCAGGTCATGATCTCAGGGTCCTGGGATAGAGCCCCGCATCAGGCTTCTATGCTGAGCATGGAACATGCTTAATAATCTCTCTCTCTGTCTCTGTCTCTCTGTCTCTGTCTCTCTGTCTCTGTCTCTCTCTTTGCCCCCACTCTGTCCCTCTCCCCTGCTTGTGCTCTCTCTTCTTCTCTCTCTCTCCCTCTCAAATAAAAACTAAAGTATATGAATGAATAAATGAATGACAGAACACAGCTCATAACTGCCAGGGCTGTGAGTTAAACTAAGTGCTGCATATTCCAAGTAAAAGGCTATTTCTACTCTTCACACTTATAGTAATACTGAGTCTAATCATCTTAATAAAGACATTTATCTTCTTAAATTTCCAAAGAATATTAAAATCTCTTCAAAAAGTCACTTGCAATCCTTTTACTTACATATCCCATTTAATAACTGGAAATAAAAATGCTAATTGAATCAGTATTACATGGGACCAACATAGCACAGTTCCAATGGGAGGAAAGTCTCTAAATATTTGCACATTGCTAATACTGGCCATTCTCTCCAAGTTGTCTAAAGTCAGAACATGCCTCTGGCCAGTTTCTTTCAGCCAAGCTTCCCTCAGGCTGCAGAGATATGTACAGGTATTCCTCAAAATGTCAGAAAACTCCCATCAATCCCTGTCTGCTACTCATTATTCTGTTTCCTCTGCCAGCACCCCAAGTCATTGGCCTTCATGCCAACAACCAGAATAAAATCTTCTTTTTGCTTCTGTGTGTGGTCACTTACATGCATTTGTCAGCCATTTGAGGTCAAAACTTCTCCCCAGCACACAGAATACACTGCAGGACAAAGACCCACAATAGAATACACTAGCCAACAGAGAGAAAAATAAATGGTACTTCTCTTAGAACATGCTAACTTAGCATTAAGAGGCACTAGGTTTGTGGCATGATGTGCTGAAACTACAAAGTAAAAATACTAAATACACACATAAACACAGGTCCTCATTTAGCCTGGTTCTGAAAGGCAAAAAATTTCACTGACCATGATTTAATCACCAAGTCCAGTGTCCTAACAACAGGGTCTAAAATTTAGTTACTATGATAATAAACTAGGAGTATTTGCATGAGATGTAAACTTTGCTGCTAGTTCTTCCGTCTATAATCACTGCATAAATTACACATATAGCTCATGATCCATGACCAATCATATCAGCTCTTTCAAAGCCTTTCAGTGAATGGTCACTTAGCATCTGCTATTTGGTCCATCCACAGATAGCAAAACACATGGGCTGATGCCTCCTGGTCTCTCAGTGATCCACCCATGTGACATTTTATAAAACATGATAATCGCAACAGAGAAATGGCCAAGAAAGAAACCAGAAGTGCAAATGCTAAAAGGAAAATTTAAGTTGGACACCAATAGAATTTTAGAAGAAATAATGGACCGTAAAGATGTTGAGACAGTCGCCACTGAAGAAAAGGTTGCAAGGTCTGCATGTGGCTAGGAAGCTTTTTCTAAAATCCCAATTTGATTCTTCATTTATAAGTAAGTACTCACAACTCTATCCTTTAGACTAGGGAAGGGGCATGTTTCTCTCTTCATGTATATCTCATCAATAGGCTCATGAGCCCATGATTTATGATATACACATCAACAGGGCTGAAGGAGGGCTAGGAGCAGACTCTTAGTTGTCTCAAAAAGCTGGTCTCACTTCTGAATTCAATGCTCTCACAATGATTACTCTAAAGCAGTTAAAAGCATCACTTGCTACAGCAATCATGAGAAAGCTTTTCTTCTAACATTGTTCTGAGAGATCTATGAGCCCATATTCCCCTGAAATTGTATCTCCTCTTTGCTGCATTCTACCTATAATGCTCGCAGTCGAGAGGCCATGAATAGAAGTCAAGTGACAAGTCATTTGCTGTTAACTTCCCCCCCAGAGAGCAATGCAATGAAGTAGAAATATGATACAATAAGATTATCTAGAATCCTCCTCACTCTAAAGGGAAAGCTTGGGCACAAAAAGCAAAATATCACCTGGTTATAAAACGGATGCAACTTTTGAGTTTTATGAATATGTTGTGTATGTAAGATTCAGTATGTCTGTTGGACAATATGTAACACGGTTTCTTGCTGGAAATTTTTCATTATTAAAAAAAAACTTAACATTTTTGCATTATCACTGTAAAAATAAGATACACTCAAAAAAGAAGAACTAGGTTATATAAAAAAAATTAAAAAGCATAGTGAAGAGGATACATCAGTTTTAGAGTAGATCCTTTTGGGCTTTTCTTTGGGGCACTTAGTGAATATAGTCTCATGCTCTATCTGCTTTGCTCTGGTCTGATTTTTCTATATTCCTCTCTTAGGAACATTCCCTGATATTTATAGTGTACTGATCATCTGGATGAACATTTTAAGTGGGAAATAGCAACCAGTTAAAGACAAATTACCTAAAGTTATATCCTTACGAGAAAAAAATTCAGTATGAACTCATGATCTTAGAAAGAAATATATTTTTTTAGCTTTGTTCTTACTTAAAGTACCAAGAACAGAGGCACTCATGCTTGCTATCAACTCATGTGTGCAAGAGTCTCTGCTGTCCCATGGATTTCATGCTTTGGGGTAGGAAATAATTTCCATGAGTCTAGAACTTCCACTGTTGCCATAATGCAAGGATGTGCACAAAAATCTCAGCAAGTGTTGAAAGGACAAAGAAGCTTTGTCCTTAAAGGAGACCCTACTGGCCGGTGGTAATAATTTAAGGACTAAATAAAATTGATAACAACAAAATTACTCATTATTTTTGTTGGTGATTATAATGAGCTAAATCTAGGAAAGTTCAAAATGACGTTTAAAAAAGGTTAATATAAATTACATTATGGGTAGTTGTAATATAAAAGAAGTATGAACATAATAAAGTATATCTAATTGTTATTGATTTGAATAAGTACGGAAGTGCTAAAATATATGTGCACATATGTTTTCTTCTAGCTTTTACTTAGGTGCCTGTTCATAGAGGATTGGTGTGGTCATGCTACTACTGGATATGTAGGGACAGGGGAATAAAAGTAACAGGAAATATATCAAACACTTTTAGGGAAAAACAAAACAAAACAAAACAAAACAAGGTTTACCCAGGGCAGGCAAGCTCTGAGCTTCACACCTAATAAGCCAGTAGAGAAAGATTCACCAGGTCACTCACCCTAGGCTGACATGTTAATCTAACCCGCTAAGGAAAAATAATCACTCAGATTCACCCTCATGTCTCGAGAGATGAAACCTCCAAATGGTCCTTGACCTTTAGTAAGTTGTTTATAAGAATATGTATTTTCCATAATCCTAAATAAAGGATAATATTCAATAATGAACATGGCTCAGATAATGTCACCAAGTGGAACCTTTAAAAATATGTAATTTTTAGAGATAGCAATTGAACAAAAAAAATATACTTTTATGAAGGCAGTTATGTCTTGAAACAACAAAATTAATTTAATGATTAAAAAACTAGTCTCAGCTTGCTGATTAGCAGCTCAGATTTGAGTCACCTTGAGAAGCAACTACTATTTAATACATGAGCTGGGTATAAATGACAAAATAAGTCAAATTCATGACTTATTAAGATTTAAGAGTAGAAATTTAAGTGTAGAAGGTGTATATTTTAAGGTATTTGAGATGTTCTAAAAAGTCAGCCACACAAAATAGGGACTTGAGGTTAACAATTTAAGAGGAACTGATCATCTTACAAAGAAAATTTAGTTTTTACGGTTTGTCTTTTTGACTTATATACGATTTAAATATGATTTAAATAAGTGGAGCAGTAAACAAAGTACATATGGTAACAATTATCTCCTGTTCATGCACAAAAAGCCCCTCAGATACTAACTAGGTCATCCACTAACACAGGGTCTCCTCTTTGTCATAGCCTGATTAGCACTGAACTTTTTAAAGTGGGATTAAGTCTTCCAAGACTTTAGACTTCCAAGACTAAAATAAATAAAATGTCTTTGAGGAAAACAATGCCCATGGATGGGGATGTAAGAACCACTGGATGGTAATTTGGGTTGTGAGCAGGGGTTTATAACATTATATAAACTCTCTGCCTCTATTCATTAAGGAAAATAAAATGCCTTATATTAACATCCAACAAAATGTGGCCATTATCACATACTGTAAAGAAAGGGAAAGAGCGAACTCTAGAGAGTGTCCTATCAACATGTAAATGCTTGATGGCCTTGAAGGGACAGCCCTCCCCTTCTTAGCTCATTGGCCAGAAATAATTACATGACCCATGTCAATGCAGGAAGTTCTAGAAAGTGCAGGCCTACTATTTGCCCAGAACACAGAAGACCAGAAATACGTGATGAGATTTATTTTTTGCTGGAACTTTTATGAATAAAATAAGACTATAAAACCACTTATGTCTCTGAAAAAAAAAATGACTGAGTTCAAAGAAAAGGGCATAGTTTTGTTAAGAAAAAAGTCGTTTTATATATAGATATAGATTTTTTTTTTTTCATGCTGCTGTCTGAGGATAACTCTTGCTCCCTGCTGGGGTGGGATTCAATACTTCTTTACTGAACTGCCCAGGTCTCAGCACCAGCCAGCCCTACCTCTCTCACCTGTGTTCCCTGCATCTTTGAAATGGTTTTGCTTCTCTGCTCAAGCAAATTCAAAGAGACAGCTTCCTTTATTGACCAACCCCCACCACTCTGTCCATATCCCTGTTCCGCCACCCAGAATCTCCTGCCTTCCAAGCACACACCTGGGTATTAGTGTCATTTCCTTGCCAGGCTCAGCCCAGACCCCGTTGGGATCATTTCTCTGACAACCCTAACAATGATTTTTTTTTCTTTCTTTTTTTTTTTTTTTTTTTTTCATTTTCTTAAGGGCTCACCTTGAGAGTAAGTGTCCCCTTTAATCTGTCTAATGTTGACAGGTTAATAACTGGAATCTGACAAATGCTGGAATAGACAGAAGTGTTGCCCAAGGCCTGAAACATTTTCTCTTTCTTGTTATGAGCCCTCCCCCACCTGCACCCACAGCTACCTCTACCCTTCACATCTGTGTGTTGTGTTAAAAATGGCCTTACACTCTAGATGCTGGCGAGGATGTGGAGAAACAGGCACCCTCCTACACTGTTGGTGGGAATGTAAACGGGTACAGCCCCTCTGGAAAACAGTGTGGAGGTTCCTCAGGAAACTAACAATAGAACTCCCCTAGGACCCAGCAATAGCACTGCTAGGAATTTACCCAAGGGATACAGGAGTGCTGATGCATAGGGGCACATGTACCCCAATGTTCATAGCAGCGCTCTCAACAATAGACAAACCATGGAAGGAGCCTAAGTGTCCATCAACAGATGAATGGATCAAGAAGATGTGGTTTATCTATACCATGGAATACTACATGGCAATGAGAAACAATGAAATCTGGCCATGTGTAGCAACATGGATGGACCTTGAGGGTGTTATGCTGAGCGAAATAAGTCAGGCAGAGAAGGACAAATATTATATGTTTGCACGTATAGGAGGATTAGGAGGAACTTAACTGAGGAATAAGGAGGGGAAGAAGGGGGGAAATGGTGGGGGAAAGGGAGAGAGGCAAACCATGAGAGACTCTTGAATGCTGACAAAAACTGAGGACTGATGGATGGGGTGGGGAGGGGGGGATGGGCATGGAGGAGGGCACTTTGGGGATGAGCACTGGGTGTTATGTGGAAACTAAGTTGACAATAAACTATTTGTAAAAAAAAAAAAAAAATGGCCTTACAAATTTACCGCTACATGCACTTTTGGGGGGCACCTCTCAAAAAAAGTCTACCATTTCAGGAAATATAAAATTCTTTAGGAATAGCTAATGAATAGCTAATGATCACTGCATTTGAAATATCTAGAACCCAGACATGTCCATGTGTCCACAGTTCTTTTCACCAGCTTTGTAGTGAAATATAAATATATTCTGTTTTCCAACATCATTCCTATGTTTGCAATTATGTTAAAAGGAAAGACATTCTGCATGTAACTTTTAATGGTTACCTTCTTGCCATCTAAGTCCTCCCCTCCATGTAGAATGCCATAGGCTAAAATGTATTTATGTATTGAAATCTTTTATGAAATGTGTGAAATAGCAGGAAGGAATGTAGGAAAAAATAGAGAATATATGATAAACCCATAAATGGTATATGAAATATGGTATAGGGGCACGTGGGAGGTTCAGTCAGTTGAGTATCCAACTCTTGATTTAGGCTCAGGTCATGCTCTCAAAGGTTTGTGAGTTCAAGCGCTACTGCCGCTCTGGGCTGACAATGCAGAATCTGCTTGGGATTCTGTCTCCCTCACTCTCTGCCCCTCCCTCACTCGTGTCCTCTCTCTAAATAAATAAGTAAATAAAATTTAATACTATGGTATATAGAGATATGATGTGTCTGTGTGCCTGTGTATACGAAAGAGTAAACTTTTATAAACACACATTGCTAGTTTTTGACAAACAGTTCTAGATTGTAAACTCTAGGGCAGAGATCACATTTGCCTTGTTCTCTAATATATCTCCAGTGCGTAGAAAAGTACCTAGAACAGAATAAACACACAATATTTTTGACTGAATGGATATCAGAATCTTCCAGTACAGATATAAAAATTATTACCAAAACCAATTTGTTCACGTTCTCCAACAGGGATTATTATGAGGTCTGGTGAAGTGGGGATTTGCAGAAGGCTATGGGAAGGCATGGAGAAGAAAGGAAGGGAAACTGAGGCTAACAAAGTATGAGAATCACTACTGTCCACAACTCTGATCGTCCTAGTAACCATTATATTTCCAACCTGGTACATCTTTTTCAGTATATTTATAAAGTATTATGAAGACAAAGGAATGTCAGGATGAAAATGAAGTCTCCCCAAACTTCTTCTAGGACTATTGTTTGTGAATTGATAAATTCCTGATATCTCTAATCTAACATCCTTTAGAGAACCTTCACATACCAGGGAAACATCATTCAGGGGGGAATAAGGAGGGATTACTCCATCAGCATCAGTGATCAAAACAATATCCACTCCAGAAAGGAGGCAGGTTTTCTCATTTTTAAAATGAAGTAGCCCTTCTTTCTGGAACTGTGGCCAAGTCTACCCCTCCAGAAAGTGGGCAGCGAGGAGGTGGAGGCAGGCACCGAAGACAACTTTTCTAAGAAGTTACTCGTGATATGAAGGGAGAGAATATAGTAATTTTAAACCTTTGTGTTGTCAAGAGACATTCTGATTTGCTCTAAGATAAAGAATATGATTGATCCCGTGGTCAGGGGAAAAGAAGACAGTGAAGAGTTAAAGGCAAAAGATATATAGGCTAGAGGGGATAATCAGTAGAGGAACCTTGTTGTGCTGGGCAATTAAACACTCTGCTTCCTTACTCTTTGCTCACACGCTGGCATTCAAAAGTTCCAGCGAAATATGAGGCCTTCCTTAGCCATGTTAGGCTGCCCCACCATACTATCATGGATTTGATACAAAGAGCATATATTTTTACTATAAAAGTATAGAACTTAATTTACTCAATACAGGCCATATCTTAACCTACTAATGATTCTCAATCAGGGATGATTTTTGCCCAGATTCCCCTCCCTCTCCCAAGACATTAAGCAATGTCTGGTAGCTTTTTTTTTCTTTTTTAAAATTTTCACAAATGGACAGAGATGCTATTGGAATCTCATGGGCATAGGTCGAGGATGTCATTGAACATCTTATAATGCACAGGACAGCCCCACACAGCAAAGAATTACTGGATTCAAAGTGTCAATAGTACGGAGGTTGAGAAACACTGGTCTACTAGGAAGAACTGATTTTATCACTTGGTTATACTATGTAAATCCTATGCAACTATGCCTAACTTCTCCAGGTGGGAAATCTGCATCTCTAACTTTTGCCTAATCTTTCTCATCACTGACATTCTACTACAAAGAGGGGTTCACCTTGTTTGGTGATAAATCCCTTAATACTTCAACTCAAGAAATTTACTTTTAACTCTATTATCATGTACTTCAGTCCATATTTGGTCCATATAACAAATATGCAATACTACATGCAACTGTTCATATTTTATTCACTTGTGGTCAGTAAGATATCTTTATCCAGAAAGTAAACTTTACAGAGTCCAGAGACTAGCTTAACTTTTTCAAAAGCGCTATATTTACATTGGTTAAATTCTAAAAACCCAGATACATGCAGACAATACTTCTGAAAGTGCTTTTTTGCTTTTCTATGTATAGAATACACAGTCTATTGAGTAAGTCAACAAAGATCCCAATTCTTTACGTTAATACCATGCCCTAGTTTATTCATTCAATGTTTCAAGAATCCAGACACATTAAAGAGAACTCTGCCAAAAATTACAGAAGGAAGGAATAGACAACAGTCTATTTGTTTGAAAGATCCATTGTCTACATATTGCTGCCAACCAGGCTTCAAGACTGATGTACAACTGAATGAAAAATGCATCCTTCTCTCCTACCTCCAGTCCACTCCTACATGCTGGGTTACTCATAACTGCAAGGTGACAAGTAAGATAAAACGAAAGGAAGAAGAGAGGCCTGCAAGCTTCACAAAGAAGTGCTAGTTCTGCAAAGGGCTACTTTTTAATCTTCTTCTCTGGGAACATTTAAGATTAATGGTTACACGTAGGAAGAAAGAATCTGTTGATATTTTAGTCATTTTTATGTACTCAGCGTATTTTTTTAAATAAAATGATAAAATACCATAATTAAATGATTACTCAGAAGTGGGCTATAATAGGCTTTGTTGATATTGCTTAAAATGGACTATAACTTCCTTCAGATTCTGGTTTTGAAAGTTTTAAGTGGATAACTTAGTCATGCACATGGTGGGCTCCACCACTTACGAAGAACAAGTTCTTGAAAATACTGAGAATAGATTAACTTGTAAGTATTCATTCCCTTCACAAAATGATTTTCATCGCTACTCATTTTCTCTCTTCAGGGACCTCCCTGGTTTTTTTTTTTTTTTTTAATTTTTAAAATGTTGATTTATTTTTGAGAGAGTGACAGAGCATGAATTGGGAAGGGGCAGAGAGAGAGGGAGACACAGAATCCGAACCAGGCTCCAGGCTCCAAGCTGTCAGCGCAAAGCCTGATATAGAGCTCAAACTCAAGAACCATGGGATCAAGATGAGCCGAAGTCAGATGTTTAACCAACTAAGCCACCCAGATACCCCTTGTGATCTCCTTTTTTCTACTGTTCTTTTGAGCATTCTGGTTATATAAGAAATTATTCAATCAGGTTCTTCTATCTCAACACCTGTGAATTCAACTTTAAAAAGAGAAAGTAGCTCTAGGACTCAGGGCTGTGTACAGTTAGTACTAGTAACCATCAGAGGCTAAGAAAAGTGGCCCAGGTGAAAAATAGCAACTGGTGAAATTTCATGGTAGACAGTATTTGAGAGTTTAACTCAAGACTTTTCTGATGGATTCAAGAATACTGAGATTAAAAGCCCAATTCTATTTATCCCTGTGGAAACAAATTACTTGCATTTATATCAGTTCTTTCTTGCTCTTTTACCCATACTTGCTTCCTGCACTGTTCTAGAGTTAACAGTTCTCATCTTTTCATATCTTTACTCTTTTATTCTTCCATTATCAGTTTTTCACATAGCCTTTTATGAAGATAATTTCCAATTTACAGAAACCTTATAAAAATAGTACAGAGTTCCCAGATATCCTTCACTCATCTTCCCATCTGTTACCATCTTGTATAACCATAGAACAGTGATCAAAGACAGGAAGCTGACCTTAGCAATGCTATTAACTAAACCACAGACCATACCATTTGTCATGAAAATAACAAATGCCCAATTCATTCATCCATTTAGCAAATATGTATGAAGTTCCTACTATCTATTATTCACCATTCTAAATATTTGAAATGCAGCAGTAAAGAACATTGGTGTCCTCAAAGAACTTACATTCTAGCTGGGAGAAGGTGATTCAGTCATTCTGAAGGCAGCATTATTACTGAACATCATTATAGATAATGCAAGAATGGATTTAGAGGGTGCACAGGACAATTCTAGTCTAGAGTCAGCCCGTACCTTCACGTGAGTTATATCTCACACATTTTTTGCAGTTCCGTATTTGTGTTCCTTTAACTCTCTTAGAATTTTCAAAGTATTTTTCCTCTTGTCTGTGTCTCAAGAAAAGAGATGTTTTCATAATATTTATTATTTTTCCTGAATTTCTCTTCCAATTGTAACAAAAGCTGTGTAAATTAGAAAATGTAACATTATGTAATATTTGTCTACTACAAGCACAATATTCTTTAAATCAACCCACAAACATAATGGCAAATGAAAGAATGGTAGGAAAAATTTTATTTTATGCATCTTATTAGCCATACTGCCTGGTTTTCAACAGCCTTTTACATCTTTTTTTTTATAGAAAACTATAGACTCATAGAAATTTGGCTTAGAATGCTTTTTTGGTAGGCACTGAGAATGTGAGCCAGTGTTTATTTTCAAGACCAAGTTAACACATGCATGTCCAATTGATACTTGTGAACACATCTAATACATTCTTTAAACCCTCTTCACAAAAAACTGAGGCTACAGTTTAATATTAAAAATCTCAGGTACATCCTATTCCCACCCTCCCCTTCTCAAAAACATATCAGGTGCAACTGCTAAAACTGAAAAATATGTAACATATGAAAGAGAGATGGACAGAGAAAGAAATTCTCTACAAATCTAGGCAGGACTCTAAAGCCAGCAAGATCTCAACACAGATTGAACAAGGAGTTGCCAAATCCCCACAAGCTTGAGGAAAATCTATTTAAATTGTCATTTCTTTCATGCATGACATTAAAAGGAGGCTCTGCCAATATTCTGATCCTGAGTTACTCCTTGCCAAGTTTCTAAACCTTTCTGCTTCTGCTGAAGACATTTCCTTTATTCTCCCAGGCTTTGGGGGAAAATTATTCCCAAACCTTTGTCTACAGAACATATGTAAAGAGAGAAATACATCAGAAAGAGACACACAGGGGGCGCCTGGGTGGCTTAGTCGGTTAAGCGTCCGACTTTCCGACTTTCGCTTAGGTCATGATCTCGCGGTTTGTGGGTTCAAGCCCCGCGTCGGGCTCTGTGCTGACTGCCA